>NC_141048.1:63197811-63310311 GCF_041138505.1 Cibotium barometz
GGAAAACCTGCTTAACAGCTTGCCAATGCTTCATACCTGGGCTATGCATAAATTTGCTAAATTGTGAGACCACATACTGTATATCTAGCCTCGTGTTGCATACATAAAGAAGGGATCCAACAGCTTGCTGAAATACAAACTAGCATCAAAAGAGTCTCCTACATCTTGAAGACTAAGTCGAGTACCTGTCTCCATAGGTGTAGCCATAGGTTTACAGTCTTCAAGATTAAACCTCTTCATTAGCTTCTGTATATATTTAGATTGCAGCAAAACAATGTTATCATTGCACTGCATAAACTGAATCCCCAAATAGTAACGCAACGGTCCCAAATCTGACATCTCAAACGATGACTACAAATCAGCTTTAAAGGCTGAAATTTGATCTATATTGGGTCCCGTGTGAGTAGCATGTCATCAACGTATAGAACGATGACAAAAAATGTGTCCTTACTCCTCTTTACATAGAGGGACTCTCTGTTGGACTGTTGCAAAAATCATTTGCAACCAAGTATGTATGAATCTTCTCATACCATGCTCTAGGAGCCTACTTAAGGCTATAAAGAGCCTTTTCCAACCTACATACTTTAGACTCTTCTCCTTTCACAACAAAACTAGGAGGCTGTGATACATACACCTCCTCATGTAAATCACCATTCAAGAATGCAATCTTAATGTCCAACTGATGTACATTCCTCCCATGATATGCTGCCAAAGTAACGAGACACCTAATAGTAGTTATATGAGATGTGGGATTAAAGGTCTCATCATAATCAATGCCCTTTGTTGGGCATACCCCTTTGCAACAAGTCTTGCCTTATAGGCGATCAATGCTACCATCTGCTTTGCGTTTTAACTTGTAAATCCACTTAGTACCAATGGCCTTCTTGCCATGAGGTAGATCTGTCAAATATCAGGTGTCATTCTTGAGTATAGAGTTATATTCATCCTGCATAGCATGCATCCAATGATCATCATCCTGTGCTCCCTCAAAGGAAATAGGTTCCTCCTCATTACATAAAGTAGAAATGAGAACATGATCCACATGAGAATAATCTGCATGATGAGAACCTGCACGAGTTATGCTAGGTAAAGGAGCTGCCAACTTGCTATCCCTCAATGTCTCCACAAGCCATTTTGGCATACGCCTAGATTCTTCTATGGCTGCTCTCTCCTAATCCACTACATCCTCAATAATTGCCTCATCAAAGGCTGATTTGTATATGTCCAAGGAATTTCATGCATCGATCTGAACGAAGGGTGCCAACTTGACATTCACATGCATTTTCAGCCATGGATACAAAGTGCCTAAAGCACATAAAAACCTCTGACTTCTGCTTTAATGGATACACCCAGCTATATTTAGAGTAATCATCAATACAAGTGATGAAGTAGAGATATCCCCCAATAGATGGTGTCCTCATAAGACCATATACTATGTGTAAGCTATAATTTTTTAATAGCTCTCACAGATCAATTCTTTGGAAATGATGCTCGATGCATTTTACCAAGAATACACCCCTCACATACATGTCTAGTAAGGGTCTCAAGAGTTGGCAACTTAGACACCATATTATGCCTTTGAAGGCGTAACAAACTGCCATAATTCAGATGGCCAAAATCATGCATGCCATAATTCTGCATCACTCATAGCACGAGTCGTAGAGACTGAGCAAGCATCATGCTGCAACTTCTCAAATACATCCATCTTATATAGGCTATGAAACAAGGTACCTGAGGCAATGATAGAATAACCATCATTTCTATCCTGAACTGTACATCTATCATCCACAAATTTCATCATCAAGCCTGACAAGGCTAAGGCTAAAACTTTTGAAAGAGTAAATACGTCCCCATTTGCAGCAGTGAGCACAACTCTACCAATTCCTTTGACAGGATATGAGAAGCCATTTGCACATGTGACGGTTCCTGCACTTGGGATAGATTCTAGAGATAAGAACAAATTTTTTTGTGAAGTAATATGCTTAGTGGCACCACTGTCAAAGTACCAAGCATTTGATTCTGCCCCACTGACATGCATACATCATGAACAGAAGGGTCATAACTACAATGTACAATCCATGCCCAATCATCTTGAGCAAAACTTACAGATTCTTTCTTCTCTGCACTTGGTGTAGATGCATCAGCCCAGCCATGCCCGATTCTTTCTTTTTCTCCTTCTCTAGCCTTTTCTTACACTCATGTATATGTATATAGTGCTCTGGTTTCTTGCAATAGTGACACTTGCCCTTCCTTTTAGGCTTATCACCTTCTTTCAATGCATCCTTACTTGAGGATTTTGATTTTGGCTTATAGCCACCATGCAAAGAAGCTTTACCTTTGCCTTTCTGATTGGCAACAAAAGCTTGGTCTCACCAACTCGCATATTAGATTTGTTTTGCCTAGACTGCTCTTCTTGTAAGAGTACTGAAACCAGCTCATCAAATGTAAGGGCATTTGGATTTCCCTTCATCTCATGAGTCTAAGGGTAGAGGCAAAACTTTGATAAGAATATGGCAATACATTGAGAACTGTGGGCACCAATGTACTATCATGATATATCTCATCCACACTAGCAAGTTCCTCCTTAAAATCTTTGATCTTGGTCAAGAAGCTGTCCATTGAGTCTCCCTCATTCATGTGCTTAGACTCCAACTGTTTGCACGTAGATATGCAACACGTGCTTCATTGCACACCTAGTATAATGTAACAAGTGCATCCCATGCCTATTTTGAAGTCTTACATGACCGAATATGAGGAATAATGCTTCGCTTCACACAAAGTGCAAGCAATGCATGTGCATGTGCATCTCTTCCATCCCATCTTGTTTGAACAGCAGTGGGAGATGCTGGTGGTGCATGTGGAGGAGCCACATTTGTATATCAAATTTTACTTCAGATGCACCTGCAGCACCTGGTTGCACTGAAAGTTGTGAAACAGGATGAGTTTTACTACCACTGACCACATTCTTAAGGCCTTTTAGCAACCAATACATGCCTCATCATATAGGACCACAATGGGTAGTTAGTCCCATCAAGTTTTTCCTCATCAGACAACATATAGAATACATCACTACTGCGAGCCATGACTTTCTACCAAATGCAAAATCTTTCAACACACTATAAGTACTCAGTATTCATTGAATGCAACCTTGGATGGCTGCCAACTGAGTGAATCACCTGTAAAGTGTATGAAAATTAACACAAAGTAGAGAATAGAGTGTTACTGGCAAAAGTATGATGGTCGATGTTGTTGAAGACACTGTAGATGCTGCTGTACGCCAAATCTTTGTCGCTACACAGCCCAAATACCCAAAATCGAGCAGAACCAATCCAAAATGATGCCTCTCTAGAAAGTTTGCAGCAAAAACCTTGCGATGCCCAAAACGTACCCGAATTGCGCCGCTCGGACCTTGAAAATGATGTATACAGCATACTATAGTATATACCTTCTCCTAGGAGGGTATCTCAATCGAAGATAGAAAAACAGGGTCGTGTGAGAGGAGGGAGGCAAACTACTAGATCAAGTGTCAAGGAAGCTAGCTCTGATACTAGTTGTTGGAATTAGGGTTAGGGTTGCAACAATGCACACACACAAGATAGAGAAGCTTGAGAGTACACAAACTCACTAGATTAGAATAAACAAATGTGTGCCAGATACAAAAGATAATGCACACCCCAAAATGAGTAGATAAGAGGGTGTACATATGCACAGGGAAAAAACCCTCCTAATGAGGGAAAAAGTACCCCGGCGGTCCTAAGTGTGTTCACACACATCACTACCATATAATGCTATATTTGTATATATCAAGAAGATAGGGAAAATAATTATTACTTACTTTTAGGGATTTGTGAATCCTTCAGCCTCTGCAAATTGCCATCAATCAAAATATCCAAAATTTGTGCTTTGTGGTCATTTGGCAATGAGCTAGCTGCTAAGATGTATAGCCTATCCTTTATCAAATAATCCGGTTTCTTGTCTTAATTAACTTACACTAGTTGTCTGCGATACAACACCAAAATTAAACCGCAACATTAAAACCATAAAATGTTATTATCTACGAAATAGATAGAGGAAAGATTATAGGATTTCTTACTCAAAGAAACCTTCCCCTTGTGCATGGTTTACAATCACCGCTAGCCACCTTATAGCATGTGTCCACTTTCTTTCATCCTTATAAAATGCCGTTCTTCATTTCTCTTCAAACTCATGTGTAGGCAAACTATCTACTAGGGGGTCAATATCTTGGGTGGCTCTACGAGATACTCATTCTATTATTCACGAATTAAAACATTAGATAATAATATGAAAATGTTAATCATATATTGCAAGTGTTAAAAGCTTGAAGGTTTGCCTGGAATACTATTTGGAAAAGTTTCGAAAGCTCACAGTTATACCAGGATGGGTGACCCTTTTTTTTCTTTGTCAAGGCATGCTTGTTCATCCATGTCTTGTTCAACCTCTTTAGTGTGCTTCATAATTGTTTCTTTGTTTGTTAGCCCAAGCACCCTAATAAGGCACACTTTGTCCACAAGGGAAGAAGAAACATAGCCCACTTTATTCATCCTATGGTAAAAAAATTTAAGGTTATGAGTGATGAAAGATTAAAACATAGTATGTTGAATATTCATAATTCAAAGAGACTTAAGACATATATTCTCTTACTTACTTGTTTAAGCAAGCTATCATTGTGAGAACCTCCCCTTCGCTATCCTCATTGATAGCATTAACACAAGGATGTCTTCATGCGACATTCTTGAATGCTACACTTAGATAGTGCAAATCTAATTAGTTCCAAAACTATTTTATAAAATAAAAGACCGCATTAAAAAAAGTAGGCAATTTAAGTAGACTCACTAATCTCCTCCATCCATGCCATAACTCAATGATTGCCATCCCACACATACATCTTGTTGCTCATGAATTCCCACTCCATGCCTTTGATCATATTCTTGAATTCCCACTCCATGCCTTTGATCATATTCTTGAACTCCTCATTTTTCAATTGCCAGATGTTAGCCCATGCAATAACATCATCTTGAGTCACTTCTCTAAGAGGATTATGGGATGAGGAGATAGAGCAAATGAACCTGCATCTATTGGCAACATAGTCATTCATATAAAATTCCCTTGCGAGTTTCTTGTACCTAAACTACACTCTTCGTGTAGGTGGTGGCAAAGGAGTGGATTTCACCATTTGCAATGCACACACACACACACATTATGCTTGGTAATCCAAAAGATACCTTATGTAAGATTTGATAAAAAGTGGTTAACAATTACCTTTACTCTGTTAAGAATTTCTTGTAGGAGTTCTAATCGCAAGCGAGTTGCATGAGTCACCATGAAACTCTCTTCATTCTCGTCTTCTTTTTCAATTCCCTTGTCCACCTCTCCTACTTAGTTTCTTCTTTAATGGATTTTGAAGAAGCACCTTTCTTCGAAGACTTAGCAACTCATCGACTTGGATTCCTTTGGGGAGGAGTCCAATCATCATCATCTTCCTCTTGTATTTTCTTCCTCTTCTTCATACTTGTCACTTCTTGGCTTGCTTGTTTGGCAGGTGTGCTCTTTACACATTTTACACGCTTTGGATGTGGGGTTTCCTTTTATGTATTTGCAACAATCTAAACACATCGACATATACAAGACGGATTTCTCTAAAAAAAAACCACTAAAAAAGAGCATAATTGGAAAGGTGGAGAGATAAAATAAGACTTATGCAATCTCTGGTTGGCCACACAATGATGTATTCTTTGGTTTGATTTAACTTGTCAATATCACCATCTTCAAGGGAAAAAGGAAGAGGAACTTCTTCCACTCCAACATCTTTTATTGACATGCCAACATGACCAAGCGGCAAATCAATTCCATGGATAGTATCCACGGTGGGGTCTACATGCGAAACGGTCCCAGTATAGCTACCTTGGTATCATTGAACATCAAGGACACTTGTGTCCCTCTTTGGAATTGGGGAGGCGCCATGAGGATGAACAAGCAGCACAAGAGGAAGGAGATTGAATAAGGAAGAAAGAGTCCTAAAAGATATAAGAAAGCAAAAGACAAAAATAGAGCAAAAAAGCAATAGATATAAATAGAGAGAAAAAAGATTAAATTTAAAAAAATTAGGGTTTTGAAAGAAGAGAAAGAAGGAACAAAGAAGAAGAAGAGAGGAGAGGGAAGAAACAATGAAGAAAAGAGAAAGGAGAGGAGAGGAAAAGGAAGAGAGAGAGAGAGAGAGAGAGAGAGAGAGAGAGAGAGAGAGGGGAGAGAGAGAAAGGGGGAGAGGGCTGTCCTTTTAGGTTTTAGGGAGGGAGAGAGTCTGTGAGAGAGGGGGAGAGGGGAATGTCCTTTTATGGGTTTAGATAGGGGAAGAGGGAAGCGTTTTGCTTTTAAAGGGAGAGGGGGGCATTTTGCCTTTGGGGGGGGGGGGGGGGGGGGGGGGCTACAGCGTGCATTGTGCTTTCAGGGGGGCTGCTCACGTTCGTGCGTAGGGAGGGGGGAGGGGAGCCGCGTTTACATGTAGGGAGGGGGATTGGCTGTCGCGTTCATTCGCATGTAGGGAGGGGGGATTGGCTGTCGCGTTTACATGTTAGGGAGGGGGGTTGGCTGTCGCGTTCGTTCGCATGTAGGGAGGGGGGAGGAGTGGCTGTCGCGTTCGTTCGCATGTAGGGAGGGGGGAGGAGTGGCTGTCGCGTTCGTTCGCATGTAGGAAGGGGGGGGAGTGGCTGTCGCTTTTGTTTGCGTGTAGGGAGGGGTAGGAGTGGCTGTTGTGTTTAGGGGGGGGAGGGTCAAGGATTTAATGGGGATGGTCACCCTTAGTGGGGGCTGGGACACCCCCCACCAATTAAGGGCGATGGTCGCCCTTAGTTGGTGGGGGGGTCGCCAACTAAGGGCCACACACCCCCCACCAACTAAGGGTGATGGTTACCCTTAGTTGGTGGGGGAGGGGGGTCGCTAACTAAGGGTGATGGTCGCCCTTAGTTGGTGGGGGAGGGGGGTCGCTAACTAAGGGTGATGGTCGCCCTTAGTTGGTGGGGTTTGGAACCTTGTTACAGGTGCGGAGCCAGAGCCGGAACTACCCCGACAACCTACACAACAACAACAGGTTGTAGCTCATAAGCAATGGTCAGAAAGAGCATACAAAGTTTTGCATTACCTGTCTATATGTATCTCGGATGCTATACTCATACATATACATGATGCTGAGAATCCCAAGGATGCATGGGATGCATTGGTAAAGCTGTTTGATACAGACACTAGTGCTCGCAAGTCTCAGTTGAGATAACAGATTCATAATGTGAAACGGAAAGGAAGGAGCATCCATGATTATGTACAAGAGATAAAGAAGTATGCAGATGCATTGGCAACAATCAATGCTCCCATGCCTGATGATGATTTGGTAGACATTACCTTGCGTGGTCTTGGCAAGGAGTATAAGTCTTTTAATACATCTATCTCGGTTCGGAGGACAGGTTTACCAAATTTTGATGAGTTGGTTTCACTCTTGCTTGTTGAGGAAAGCAAACTCAGTCTCCTTTCATGATGCATCTACTAGCCATGATGATAATGGCAGGAATCAGGCTTTCTATTCACAAAGGGGATTTAGAGGCAGGGGAGATTTGCATCACATGGTCGTGGTAATGGTCGTGGATGGCAGGACAGGTCACCACAACAGAATTTTCAGCCTACATATGGTGCTAGAGGTGGTCTCAGAGAGGCAGA
Organism: Cibotium barometz; assembly: GCF_041138505.1. Taxonomy (NCBI): domain Eukaryota; kingdom Viridiplantae; phylum Streptophyta; class Polypodiopsida; order Cyatheales; family Cibotiaceae; genus Cibotium; species Cibotium barometz. The sequence continues at coordinate 63,205,534 of NC_141048.1, forward strand.
GGTAATCCTCGTGGTAGAGGACGTTGGCAAGGCCAACAAACATCTATGCAAAATGTAGAATGCCATTACTGTGGGAAATTTGGTCCTATGGCACGTGATTGTTTCCGCAAACAAAATGATTTGAGAGGGGGTAGAGCACAACATGGTGGACATTATGCACAACATGGTGGAAATTATGCAAGTGGTGGAAATTATGCATCAAGCAGTAATGATGGCACCGCAAATCACTTGTTTGCCACTATGAAACATGTGGGATGTATGATGACAAATGGTGAAAGTGATGAAACTTGGTATATGGACTCTGGAGCATCAAACCATATGACTTGTCATGGCAAATAGTTTGAGCATATGAAGCCTATGGATGTGAAAGGCTATGTGGAGACAGGAGATGATACCCAACATGCTATCACACATGTTGGAAGTGTACCATTGGTTATGCACAATGGTGAAACAAAGTCTATGGGCAGATGTCTTGTATGTGCCTTCTATTACAAAAAGTTTGGCCTCAGTTAGTCAAATGGTGGAACATGGGTTTACAGGTTCGTTTCAATGAGCATGGTTGCTTCATTGAGGATTTCAAAAATGGATGTAGAGTCATTGCCAAAGGTAAGAAAGAAGGCAGGTTATTTAAGTTGGATGCTGGGATTCATGAGTTGAAATCAGCCATGTTTTCTAAAAGACGAAATGTGGTACAGGACATTGACATGTGGCATAAAAGGATTGGACATGTGAACATACAAAGGTTAAAGAACATGCAGGCAAGAGGCATTGTTAGTGGACTGCCTAGATTCAAGTATGATGGGAATATGCATGTTTGTGATGCCTGCCAGTTTGGAAAGCAGGCGAGGTTGCCATTCCCTAAAGAAGGCAACATGAGTAGCAGGCCACTTGAGATAGTTTATAATAGTGATGTATGGGATCCTGCACAAAACCCATCCATTAAAGGCAGCTTGTATTATGTGATATTCATTGATGATTTCAGCAGAATGACTTGGATTTACTTTCTCAGAGAGAAAAGTGAAGTGTTGGGAAAGTTTATGGACTTCAAAGCTTTTGCAGAGAAGCAATATGGCTCTTGGATAAAATGTTTGAGGGCAAATGGAGGTGGTGAATACACCTCACATGCTTTTGAGAATTTCTTGAGAAAGCATGGTATAAGAAGGCAGTTAACTTTCAGGTACACACCTCAGCAAAATGGTGTTGCTGAGAGAAAGAATAGAGTCATTTGTGATGTGGCCAGGGCGATGCTCAATGAAAAGAGCATGCCAGATTATTATTGGGCAAAAGCGTGTGCCACCGTGGTGTATGTACTTAATAAGACACCCACAACAGCCATACATGGAAGTACGCCAGAGATGCGGCTTACAGGTTGTTTTAGGCCAAACATTGGACACTTCAAAGTGTTTGGTTGCATAGCTTATGTACATGTGCCTGACGAGAGAAGGAGGAAGTTGGATCCTAAGGCAGAAAAGTGTGTGTTTGTTGGATATGCACAGGATCGCAAGGCATATAAATGCTACAATCCACAAACTAGGCAAGTGGTTATCTCACGAGATGTGGTGTTTGATAAACTTGCTAGTTAGTGTACAAGGCAAAGGATGAGGGTGTCATTGATTTCCTTGATGCTGATATGTATGCGACTTTGCCACAAGCAAGTTCTATTTCTATGTCTGGGCCAGCAGAGTCTGAGAGTAGCACTATATGTCCATGGTCAGGACGCTTGAGACATGAGAGTGTGAGCACTGGGGGGAGTAGTGCTGTGGATAAAGGGAAAAAGAAGGTTGAAGGAATTGGCATTACAGGTTATGAGTCATCAAGTTTAGAAAGTTTGGATGAGGAACTTGGCATACCAGTTTTACGCACACCTAGTGCAAGGCAAGATAGATATGTGCCCCCACATGCTAGAGTGACAGGTGTTCAGAGTGATCCGCATGCATTGGATTTGCAGTATGTGAAGACTGAAGAGCAGGTGGCCGACATTTTTACAAAGCCACTTAGCAGGGAGAAGTTTGAGTACTTCCGTACTATGTTGGGAGTACGTGGGATGAGCTTGAGGGGGAGTGTTGAGAGCTTTGATAGCCCAAGCTCATCCTCATCTTCATCTATGGCAGTACATCATGAGCTTGAGAGGGGCTGTTGAGATTCAAGTTGAGAGCTTTGATAGCCCAAGCTCATCTACATCTTCATCTATGGCAGTACATCATGAGCTTGAGAGGGGCTGTTGAGATTCAAGCTCGATGTCAGCTTGTGCCAGCTGCGCTATGTGCTAGCATGTCAGGTAGGAACATGTGTGAGACATAAATGACCGCATCCAGCCGGTCATAGTGTGTGTTGTGTATTAAGGATTATGGCTTTATGCATTGTGTGAGAAGGGAGATGGCTTCCCTTTATGGTTAGGGTTTACAGTATACATTAGGGTTTGCTCCTGTGCGTGTGTCTCCTCTCCCTCTACCAGTTTTTCATCAGTCTTTTGTTTAGAATGATGTCTCTTATTGAGATGGCATGCACATAAAGGCCCTTGGTAATGCACCTCAAAGAAACATTTTACTTTAAGTTGCATGCATATGGGACCAAGGGACACATAGTGAAATGCTTGGAGCAATTCCATGACTCGAGTTTTCAACATGTTTTCCTGATAAAAAAGAAGATAGATGGAGCAGTTTTCATCTTGCATTGAATTGTGGCTACTAGCAGGGGGTCTATGATTCCTTATGTTTATACCTGAGTTGAATATAAAAGTGGCCAATGATGTTGGTGGACAAAGAAAAACAATATGTGAGATGGTGGGAATAATTCTTTGGTGGAGACAATTGTTGGATATCAATGCTCCACACTCATGTTATATTGTCTAGGTAGCAGGGCTCGCTCATATTTGTATGACCCCCATTATGGGGAGTAGCCATGGTTGAGTAGCTCGGGCACTCGACATCCCCCTATTGACATGGGAAGGTGGCCTATGAGATTAGATGGATTAGAGACAACTTGGATTAAATTTAGCACACTACCAAAAAGGTTACATGCTACATTGGACCGTTAAATTTGGCACACTACCAAATGGGCTATATGTGGTTATCTCATAATGGCCCACACATGGAGTTTACTTTAGGACACCCTGTCTTGACATAGCAGGGCCCGAATGGGGCCCAAGATGATCTTGGATGGCCGTACTATGACCATGGGATGTCATGGGTTATCTGCGTATACATGCCTATGAAGATACATGGTTGTCGTCAGTCATCATTGTGTAAGTCAAATATAGATGCACTGTGTGGATTCAATTATTCAAGTAGCTGAAAGTGGACATTATCCGCAGAAGACTCCAAGGAGTGGAGTGAAATCAGATATTTCAGAGTTTTTTAAACTTAACCACCAGCAATTTTGAAACCTTTGGTGTAAAAATTCAAGGAGTTCAATTTATAAAGGCAAAGGTGAAGGTCAAGAAGAACAAGGGTTTCTGTTGAGTGTGAGTCAAGAACACGCTCGAAGGCTCCGCCAAGCCAGAACAACCAGGATCAGGACCTCATCCCCATGGATTTACGCAGAGGTTTGCAACAGGATTATAGCAGAAGCAAAAGCAGAACCAGCAGGAGTGATGTCGGCTACGCTCCTTCTTCTTCATCATCCGGCGGCGCCATACCGCCTACGGCCATGCCCAGCCTCTCCACAGGCCAGGGCTACTACACAGTCGAGTCTCTCCAGGGCGCCACAGTTGTGCCGCCCCCGCAGCCCCCCCCGCCACCCCCTCGCCTGCTCCCGCCGCCGGAACCCTACTCTGTAGACCCACCTCCTTTCCGCCATAGCCATGGCCATCGACTTCACCCCGACGACCGGAATTTTGGTCCGGGTCATTTCGATAGAAGGTACCCCGGCCCTCCTGCAGTCGGCCGGAAAATGATGATGATGCCGCCCCCTGACTTGCCCTTGCCGCGGCGAGGAGAAGGGCCAAGAGGTCACGGCATGATACATCCCCCTCCCCCGTACATGGCTGACCCCCGCATGCCAGGCTTTTACCCCGGACGGAGAGAGCCGCCCCTGCGTGGTGGATGGGGCCCTTCCCGCCATTTTGATCGGAACTGGTCTAACCGCAGAATGGATCTTGGCCATGATCGTAGCCGGCCCTCCCAGGTTAGCTTCTCTCACGATGGCAGATTTTTTTAGGGTTTGCCTATTCTTGGCTTGTCTGGACCATGGTTGGGTGCTGGGGTTTCTAGGGTTTTTTTATAGAGTTAGAGAGTTCTGCCTTTTTGGGTGTTTAGTAACCGTTTTTTAAAACTAATTTTAGGGATTTCATGCATAGAGGGAAGGGCAGGGCGGGTTTCTAGATGGTTGTTTTAGTCGCCCCGTCTACCCCAGCTGTAACAAAGGGCTAGATCAAAATGTTATACTTCAGTCGTACTAAACCTAGATGCTAGCACAGGATGCATGCATAGTCTGGAGTTCCATCACAAAAAGCCCTTCTGCTAAGACTCAGATTTGTGTGAGCCACTACAAAGGTATTTCGTTTACTCTAGTGATATGTTGAGGTTTTCTTAGTAAATATCTGCCAATTTGAGACTAGCAAGGTAGGCTGGAATTCAAGGGATAGATGGTTAAACCCTTCCATTTTTTGGTGATTTTTTAAATGTGCTTAGAATCACTTTTGTTCGAGAAAACGTGATATGTAATGTTTGTGTGAAAAGTGGGAATGTTATTAAGCTGATTCAAATCTTAACCTTACATTGCTGAGAAGGGGGAGTAATAAACAGCATTAGCATGACCTGTGCTCTGTTGGATGACCAACAAAATTATTTTTTACAATTCCTTAGTGGCACCTGGCATATGCATTGGGAGAAGATCAGTATGGGAGGCCATCATCAAAGACATACATAGAAGTGTTTTGCCTTGAGCAGTTTCTGTGAAGATAGAAAACTATGTAGTCTTTGCATAGGGTAAGGTATGCATTTGAAGCTTGCTGTAAAGCTTACGAGTACTCTCGTCTTCTGAGATATTCAAATTTCTATTCCTCAGGGCAGCTTAACGATAGCGGCCATGGTTCTTGTGAGCTGGTGTACTCAGTGCTCCCATTGGACAAGCTTGGGGAAGCTACTTGACTACCCCTGCACAATGGTTGCATCACGATTTGGAATGTCATTTTTGAGTGCGTTGGACTCGTAGCATATCTGAGTTTGTAGGGTCTAGTTTTTTTTTGTAGGCTGAAATTCTGAAAACAAAGGTTCTATTTGCTTTCGATACTGAAGTGAAGCTCCTCAGGCATAGTGAAGGTCTTTACCTTTGTTGGCCTTGTGGCAGTATTACAGGCTTTAAGGCAGTAGGAAACTTTACCATTTCACATTGCATGGCTGATGTTAGTGGATTTCTTGCTTAAGATCCACACTTCTGGTAGTGCCAGATTGACGTGTGTGGCTGCATTGAGTCCTTAACTGCTGTATCTATCTAAGCAGCTCTATTTTTCAACCTATATACAAGTCTTTGAATTCCTCAAAGGAATTGGGCCATTGTTGATCTTCTTATGACCCGAGTGCTTTATGATGCAGAGATTCAGGGTCAAAAAGCAAGGTCAGAAGATAGCGAAGCCTGTTTCCAAGGCAAAATCTCCTGCTGCTGCAGATGAAAAGTCTTCAGCAGAAAAGAAAAGTTCAGTTGAAAGTGGGCCTGGATGGTGTGCTGTGTGTCAAATCGATTGTTCCAAAGCTGATACCCTAAAAAAGCACGTTGCTGGGAAGAGACATATTAGGCAGTTGGAGAGCCAAACGCAAGTGGAGAATTTAAATGATAAAGCAGATGAAACAAGCAACCCCTTGACAGCAGTTGCTATTAAAGCTGCTGAGAAAATTGAAGGAGAAGTTAGTGAAGTAGTTGAGAATAATGTAGTAGAGGGAGATGAACCTGTTGAGAAAATAGCAGAAACTATAGTTATTGAAGGTGCCGAAGTAGAGGATAAAAGTGAACGGGCTGAATCTGCTGGCACGCCAAAGCCCGCCACACCTGTAGCTGGCAAGAAACGAGTTGCCAAGGAAGGAGCCCGTCTCAACAAGAAGCCCCGCAAGTCTGCTGCATCTTCCGATGCACCGCATGCCACCACAGTAACAGCTGTAAATGAAAATGAAGACAAGAAAGTGGAAAATACGAGTGAGACACTCGAAGTTTGTGAGCTTTGCAATGTGAGTTGTATCGGCAAAACTATGCTGGAGGCACATTTGAAAGGTAAAAAGCATGCTGCTCACCTTCAAAAGACTGCAGCTAGTCTCAAATCAAAAGTTGAAGAAGAATTGGGAGAAAGCTTGTCTTCTGAAAAGGAAGAAGAAGACCCCAAAGGAGTTGAGGATGAGTTGAAAGAAGTAAAGGATGTGGCTGACCTTGCAAATGGAAAGGCAGGGCAGTCTGCAGAAGTCCAGTAGAGAGGGATGCAGGCAATGTAAAACTGTGGCAGTTGGGATGCTTAAGACACGGCTTGAAGGGCTTGTTGCGGTACTATAGAAGGAGCTGTTCTGTTTAGTCTAGTGCTTTAGGAGGTGGTGTAATTGTGCAGGAAAGCATGGTCAGGGTACCACGGGTGGCTTATTTTTTATGCCTGTTTTCCAGAATTAAAAAAAAAAACTGTCTGCTGCGAAGTATTTTAATGCAGCATATTTATTTTGAGAGCTAATACAGTACATTCTATGTTTACCAGTAGTTTGGGAAACTTCATGTGAAGTTCTTGTAGCTTTTCACATACTACAAGTTATGCTACCAGTAATTAGAACGCTGGCGCAATGTTATGTGCTGTTGGGCCGAAGGTTGTTTGAAGGGTTGGAAACGTTCTTGGCTTGTACTAGTATCAGTTCAGTCACTTGGGTAGCATTAGTTATGTTCACTGTGCTGGGACACTTGATACTCTAGTAGAAGCGAGTCAATGAAAGCCATTAAGTGTCTCAGTGCCAAAGTTCTTATATTCTTTGGGCAGCCATTCTACAGGGTGTAGTTCCCAATGTGGTTGTGTGAGGTTTTTAGGTCATGTATTTATTGTGCACCTTCGTGAGTTTGACCTTTTAGAGTTTTTGGAACTAAAGTATCACTTTTAGAGGGGGAGAGATGGATGTTCTGAAAGTGGCATGAGTGCATGTGACACAAGCTCACTACATAGTACGTGCCCCAGGAAAAGCTCAGAGAGCTCAGTAATGGTACATGCTTACTATAAAGTGGGACACTTTCCTCACCTTTAATCTCATGTTCCTATTGTCACAACCACGTTGCTGTTGGATTAGCCAGTTTTGTGCTCTAGGGTGATTGTATGTCTATTCTTCCTTATAGTAGCTGTAAACTTCAAAAGCGATCATCTGCAGCTCTCTTGTTTATTTGATTGAAAGTGACTGAATGTATCTCATGGGCTGTCTCTAGTTAGAGAAGGTGTAGAAACCTATGAGAATGCTTATGGTGCTAAGCTGTAAACTTCAAAAGCGATCTTCTGCAGCTCTCTTGTTTATTTGATTGAAAGTGACTGAATGTATCTCGTGGGTTGTCTCTAGTTAGAGAAGGTGTAGAAAACTATGAGAATGCTTATGGTGCTAATAGTGGGTGTGTTGTCTGTGCTTTGTGAGTGTTAGTGAACACTGATAATCTCAAGATGATGTGTACATCCTTTGAATTCGACCAAGTTTCAACAGTTATTCAGTCTCTTTAAGGAGTGCCACCATTGCCGAACTAAGTGCAGCTTCTCTTTGACAATACCGAAATGATGCTAAATTGATGATTGATTGGATGAGGGAAACATTTCAAAGCCTGGGTCTGCTCTTCCCTTTGCACGAGCTAGAAACTCAGCATCGCATCTCCTATGTGAGCATTCTTGGCTTGAAGATCGGGTTATGCATGATGGATTTGGTCAGATGCCTTCTGATTATACTCTCAGCAAGGCAAGATTGCTCTTTTGTAGGGTTCAGAAGTAACCTGAACTATTTCTTTCATGGGTGGCCATTAGGCAGGTGTCACAGCACAAGATGTGCAAGAATGAAATCATGAGCTGATGTAATGTACATGGAGTAAACTTGTTGGCTGTTTAATGTGTACGTCCTCACAAATCTCATATCATGTTGAGCTTGTATGTAATGTTTTTCACTGCAGATAAACTCAGTGTTTGTTTTATATTAGACTTCCATGTTAGTTCAGGCAATGCCATTCAAAGCTCATTGGGCATTAGTATGAGGAGTTCTCATTATGCATCGCTCAATGTTTACAAAAATGTGTGGCTCTCGCTCTCTCTAACCCTTTGATGAAAAAAGCAAGAATGTTGTATTGCAGTAAATTTCACTCTTTGCTGTGAGTGTTGAAAACAACCTAAAACCTTTCTATCCACACGTCACTTGCATGACATGATGGTTCATTCTTGATGTCTGTTAACAGCTTAACTAAACATCCAAAAAGAGAAAGCTTATTCAGCCTGGTCTCTCAGTTAAATGGGAAGGTTATCCAGCTCGGCTGCCATAGGTCCATATGGTCTTTCAGTTTGTTTGTATGTCCCTGTCTCCTCATAAATCGATCCCTGTAGCTGATGGCATTTTGACAATTATGATTTTGAGTTTCTGTTCATGATTATGATTTGCAATCTATGACCAATTTCGCAAAATGAGTTGGTTTGATGGCCAGCTCATGTACGAAGGTAATGTAATGCATTCATTCTCTTGAAAAGAGTTATGGTGTTGTATATAAGCTTCTTAAGATGACTGTCCTTAGGAGATGATGTTTGACATTAGTATCGTAATGCTTGGGTTAGCTTAACAGTATGGTAACGGCAATCAGGATAGGCCGTAATAGTAGTGTTCAGAATTTAACTATGTTGTAAACAAAGCCACGTTAAGCAGTGCATTGATGTTATTAACGTACCAAGGGACACACTTTTTTTGATCATGTTTTTATTATTTCAAGTGTTTATTGTTCAGAGAAAAGGGTTATCTTTTGTGAAGCAACACAAAGCAATGTTTTGTTATCAATGAATGCAACTTGGTGTCATGGCACACAGTCTATGCTATGATGATGGAGTCGGTTTGAAACATTGTGAGTATACTCGCATGGAGTTAAGGTGGCGTTTTGGTTTTTTGATAAGTTAAGGATGTAAGCGGAACTTGGATGTGTATATCTGTTTGTGGAGTTTTCATCCAAGTTGTGGCCAGGATGTGTGTATGGATTCTTTCTATTCAAAGTGGTTCAATTGCCCACACAGCTAGTGTGTGTGTGTGTGTACCCGTGCGTGTGCGCTTCTTCTTAAAGCTAGCATTCATCATGGCTGAGTCCAATCTTCACCTCTGGATATATGATAGAAACCCATTTCTAGAAGATTTGTCCAGTAAGGATATTTGATTATTTGGATACTGTCTTTTATATATCACCTTTGTTGAATGTCTTACCAGACGAACCATTTATCTATTCTTTAGTTTTATAAAGGACTATTTTTTAGGTGAATACCTTGAAAAAAAAAGGGGATGGGGAAATTCTTGAAAAAAAAGCAAGGTATAACAGCATTAGCACATGTCTACTTGATTTGATTGGGGGATTAAAGGATCTTTGGCTAAGTTGAGTTTAAAGATTCTTGATTATTTTGATCATGATGCCGGTGTGTCTTTTCAAAACTGATTTCATTTAACACCTAATTGCATTTCAACTTGGTGATATACCAATGCAATGTTTTTGTAAAGAATTTTGAAGTCTTAAGTGTAGAAGGCAATTGGAGCTTTTCAGTTCACAATAGAGAACATAGGAAGAACCATGAGACACCTTAGCCAAGATATCAAGCTAGTTGGTTGGAATACTTTGCTTGGGGTGGTCATGTTTAATTGCATAGAAAATATAAAGACACTTTTGGAGCCGATTATTCATGATAAAAGAAGAAGAAGAAAAACTAGAACAAAAAAAAGGATTAACAAATTCTGATTAGTATCAATTGCATGTGGCCTAAAGGCTAGAAGAATAGGACGTCCATTATCAATGTGGAACTTAGGTTCTCTAAGGTTTTTGACCTTTGACACACGAGATTTGGAGAGGGAGATCTTTAAGGTTTTAGACCTTTGACACACAAGATTTGGAGAGGGAGAGGGAGAGGTGAGTTAGAAAAAACGGTGTGTCATTTTTCCACTCGTTCATCTAAAGAAATAATAGTCTTAGTGCTAATGTGTCATTATTCTACTTGTTCATCTTTTCTTGAAATTTGTAATGCTGATGTGTCAAAATCTTGTTTAAGTTCCTTCAAATAAGGATCCTTGATTTTACGGACAAGATTCTCCTGTTCACGACCTCTGACCATGACGATTTAATGTAGTGTGCTTGGGTATAATGCATGAGAAATCATGATAAACTAACTATTCTTAGTTTATTGCATCAAGCTATAAAGCACCCACATCTAGTTTTTCTATTAATTAATCAAGATGTTTAAGGTTCTTTAAAAAAGAAATTGATAGACCTTAGGTTCTTTAAGGTTTTAGACCTTTGACATATAAGATTTGGTAGATTCATGTCATGACACTGATGATGGCTTTTTGACACGTGTTCTCTTTTCTTTAATTTGCTATCTTGGGTGTAGGATACGGTTTAAAAAACCAGTCCCTCTCTCTCTCTCTCTCTCTCTCACACACACACACACACACACACACACACGGGATCTCAAAAATGTTTTGAAGAACAATACAAAACTCACATATATACAACAAAGACTAAACCATAGAACTGAATTTAAATTGACAAGATGAGCATAAAATAACATAAAAACAAGAGATAGACATCACCTTCAACACAGTATTGGGTGCAATCTCCCCTCCCCCCCTCCCCCCCAAGAAGTGTCGGCATCCTCCCACCTCTTGGGTATTTATGTCTTTATTCATAAAATAGCCCACATGCCAAAAATAGTTGCATGCTTTAGCATGGGCTTGCCCTTTACAAAAATAGGAGTTGCTTTTACCAAAAGCTTAGATAAATTATTCCTATCTAAAACACTAAAGGAAAAATACATAAAGAATCTCAAGGGTGCAACAAACACTTCAGTATAACAAAAGTGGGCGGCTAACAATAATACAAAATTTCTCGTAGTAAATACTACGGCTAAAAATACCAAAAACGTGAACCTTCCCGGTAATAGCTCACACCAAATCACCACCATCATGTCCCAACCATATCGGCTTATGAGCACAAGGCTCGCCAATCTTACCAACCTACAACTTGTCTTTTGAAACATTTTAAATAAACAAGTCTTTTAAAATTAATAACTCTAGAGTATAGATTTAATAGCTAGAAGTAAGATTTGATAAAACAAAATGTTACTAAGAAATTTTGCCTGAGGCCAAGGGTGCTAAGAGTCTCGTTCATACAGTCTGAAGAGATGATGGGGGAAACTATTCATAAGATGAGTAATGGATGTTATTGAAAATTCTTCTTTTGTTTTAGGGATGTGGATGTGTATTTCTGACACCATAGTTGTCGGATCCCAAACAATTCCACGTGTCCATAAAATGAGAGGTTCCCTTCCATCAAGGAAAGACTAGGGAGGAGGCTCATAGTCAAATGAGATTTTCCACCAAAAGATAAATGTGTGGGCCTGAAGTGTTTCTAAGAGCCAAAAGGAGTGGCCGGATCAAAGATTGATTGGCCATTGTTGATATAGAATCCAAGCCAAAGTATATGAAATAGAAGCTTCATCTCAAAGTCCTATCAAATTAGCTTGTAAAACAAAAGTATTTTTGTGAAAAATTGAGGCACTATACTCATAAATGTTTCAATCACATAAACTAGAAACCTTTTAAAAGATTAAATATGAAACTTTGAAGAAATAAGAAACATAAATATAACTTAAACTCTTTCTTTTGCCACTTAGATTTGAAAATTCTAGACATTGATGAGTTAAGGTCATAAGATATTGCTCGGGAAAAGCAATAAGGGAAAATTTCTAAACTAGGCAAGTCTAAAGAAAATTTTCAAACAAGGTCTTATAGAGCCAACAAGGATTTCATGCGATCCCACATTTGTGTAAGCCAAGAGAATAATCAAGGATCAAATCCGTAATTGCATGAGTTATGCTATGCTTTAAGCTTAACTAATTTGGGCTTGATTTGGTCAAAATTAAACAAGGTTGAAAAACACCCAAAGAGGATAAAAACAAAGAAAGGATAAAACTTGGAAGCAGCTAGTTTAATAAAACAAAGGTCAAGGCTTACTTACCTCTTTAAAAAAAAAACGTAATAACTTGGCCAAACTTTAATGTTAAACTTGTAGAAGCATCACTTTTCGAATTGTTGAGTTTTTGCTTTGGTAAATTTGTGTTTTTTTTTGGGGTGAGATAAAGAAGGCTTTGAAGCTTGTGTAAATATAAGCTTTTTAAACCTTATGCATTAGGTAAGACAAGCAAGCTTATAATATTCATAAGCTTTTAAAGCTTATATTAGTAAGCTTAAAAAGGTGTTTCTTCTACCCCACAGACGGCCAATGCACAACAAAAGGGAGACTAGAGAAGGGGCGTATAATATTATAAACTTTCTCTCTTAAAAAAAAAGAGAGCTTATAAGCTTAAGCTTGTAACAAGGTCCTCCACGGCTGCCAAAAACGCGTAGCGCATAACAGAGAAAAGAAAGGAAGATCGCCACCATCACTCTGCCCAGATAAAGAAAGAAAATCCACCTTCTCTTTTTTTTTTTTTCTCCTGTCTCCCTTGATGCCACCGTTTTGCAAATTGGAAGCAATTGGTAATTGAAATTAAACACAAGCTTAATTCAAATATTTTTCTCCAATTAATTGAAAGGAAACAAAGCTACCGCCTATTAATTGAAGAAGAAAGGAGAGAAAAATCTTGAGCCCTTCATTATGGATTTCGAGCATGCTCTATGCTTAGCAATTCTGAAATTAGGCCCTTCATCTCCTCAATTTGCTAATTCCATCCATACTGATGGATTATGAAGAGGATTAAAATTTAGAAAGGTAGGTTTGGGAAGAAAAAGGGTTGTTTTGGTTTGACAAAGGTGGTTTTGATCAAAAGTAGACATTCAACCATAGCCCTTCATCTAAATCCTCATCCAAATCCTCATTGAGTGGCTCAGGAAATTTCCATAACCCATCAAGCTTTTGTCCCCATGGGTTCTTGAGTCTTGTCTACTTTACCCTTTGGATTTTAGTGAGCTTTTCCAAATCCAAGTACCCCTAAGCTCTGATACCAATTGACACAGGATCTCAAATACTTTTTGAGGATAATACAAAACTCACATAAACATCAAGAGCTAAACCATAGAATCGAATTTAAATTGACAAGACAAGCATAAAATAACATAAAAACAAGAGAGAGTAGACATCACCTTCAACACAGTATTGGGTGCAATCTCTCTCTCTCTCTCTCTCTCTCTCTCTCTCTCTCTCTCTCTCTCCCCCCAAGAAGTGTCGGTATCCTCCCACTTCTTGGGTATTTATGTCTTTATTCATAAAAATAGCCCACATGCCAAAAATAGTTGCACGCTTAAGCATGGGCTTACCCTTTACAAAAATAGGAGTTGCTTTTACCAAAAGCGTAGGTAAATTCTTCCTATCTAAACCACTAAAGGAAAAATACATAAAGAACCCCAAAGGCTAATTCACATGCAATAAAATTAATAGGTCCACGCCCTAGTATAACAAAAGTGGGCGGCCAACAATAATACAAAAATATTTCGTAGTAAATGCTACGGCTAAAATACAAAAAATGAGAACCTTCCTAATAATAGCTCATGCCAAATCACCGCCATCATGTCCCAGCCATACTGGATTACGAGCACAAGTCTCAACAATCTCACCAACCTATAGGTTGTCCATTTAAACACATTACACATTAGGAACACATTATGAATGTACACAACATCACATAAGCATTAAATCCAGTACTTAGTTCCAACCATCCCTAAATTCATATGTCCTACACATGGAATATTTAGAATCACCCAAGTGCCATGCTACGAACATAGTGGTAATTAGGTGTCCCCAATTAACCAAAGAGGGACAAACGAACAAACCGTAACACACACACACACACACAAATCACTGTAGAGGAGTATAATAGGGTTTCCCTTGCAGAGTATAAGAGGGTATCTCTTGTAGGAGTATAAGAGGTGGGGGGCGGGATAGACTCTCTCTGTGTAAGAGGTGACCTACGATGCACATGCAAAGAGAGAAGCATGGGGAGGGCGAGCTTGCATTTTCTTGTCTATTTGTATGAATAGTGAATGAGATGGGATGAGGGGTTGCGATAGTAGGGGAGGGATTTGGGAGGCGGCGGTTGCACGTAGGGGCGAGGAGAGATGGGGAGGGTCTAAGGTCTAAATTAGAGGTGTATACCTTGTAGCCAATTAATTAATAATGTTAGTTAATCTAAGGTTTTAATTAATTAATTAATGGCCACACTAGTGGCCATTAGCATTAATTAATTAATGACAAAAAAGCTAATAGGCACTTGTGATAAAATCTAATAGGTATAAAACAATATAAAGTAGTTGATAATACTAGAGGTATGCATGCCAAATCACTTGTTATGTCCCTTATGTGAAGTGCCAAATTGGTGGTGGTGGACATTCTTGCAAGCTAGGTGGCCAAGTTGTAATGCCCATATTGTATCTTGGATATAATAAGATTTAGCCTTCAATATATATCAACATTACAACGTTAAAGTTTCTTGGATATGATCTTAAAGAGAAAATATTTCTTTAATCTCACATATTTCATTATATGGTAGATGCATTAGTATTAGTATTGAGGCTCACCTCTTGACTAAACCAATTGTTTGCTGGTCGAACCATATGTTATGCATGCACATTGATTTTCTTTAAGCTTTTTTGCCTCAAATGAGTTTCTATCTCATGTGTAGAGTTCAGTTAACTCATTCACAATGTAAATCTTATTTATGGCATCAACTCAAATCTCTTCTCCAATGTGCAAAAGAGATACTATCTCATGTGTAGAGTCCAAGTAACTTGTTCACAATGTAAAACTTGTTCACGACATCAACTCAAATCTATTCTCCGATTTGCACAAGCAAGATGGATAAACCTTATCCTTGGAGAAAGCCCATGAGTTAGTTAATGTGCATACGAGCACCAGGTTGCCATAGCATGCTTAGTATGATTGAAAAAATTGAGAATGAGATGAGCACGTCTCCATGGAAATCTTGTAAATGTTTGACCTTGACTTCAAGGAGGTAAACCAAAAAGTCAATTAACCTCTTTGTGAAATCGCATCATGGGTCTCCTTGAGGTTGTACAAGTTTCATTACTTGCAATTGCAAGTTAAGAAAACAAGACCATATTAGGGAGTTTGGGAAAATCCCAATTTCCATTTTGCAAGATCAAAAAATGGGGGGCATGGTAAACCCTTTTAAGATTTTGTCAAAACCCCCTCATGTGACATATCATTGGAAAGCTCTTGAAGAGTAGATTCTAAATCCACATTCTTTGACAACTTTTGAGTTGGTATACTCAAGATACACCAAAAAGTAGATTGAGAAGAAAATTTCTAAACTAATGGGATTTTCCCAAACTCTCTAATATGGTCTTAAACACTAAACCAGCCCAATGCTTGTGGCCACTCACATCCACTATTGCTAAGGGTCCCTTTTATGCTATTTTTGAGCCCCCCTCTCATTTTTGAGGTCCCTTTCCCTCCCCTCCTCTTCCCTTCCATTGTATTCAAGGGCCCCTTTTTTGCCATTTCAAGGGTCCTCCCATTCCACTACTAGGGAAAGGCCCCTACCATTCCACTCCCTACCATTCAAAGACGTTAAGGTTCTCTCCCATTTAAATGTTGGAGACCCATCCCATCCCGTATTGGAGGAAACCATTAATTTGGTCTCTAAAGGAAACATATGTACCACATCGAGAGATGATGGCATAAATGAGCATATAAACCCACCTCTCAAGAAGAATACCACACACATGCATGCTCCCTTACCACTTCCTTGTGATGAGCTTGCCATTGTGGCCCATTAAGATGGGGCTACATGTCATCATGACCATGATTGAGTGGTTGGTTTGTGTTGATGCATGCCATAGTATGGGATCTCTTTATATTTGCACATAAGCCATAAATGTGGAGGTCTTGGGAAAAGGTTGCAAGATAGGGCTAGGTGGTGGTAATGATTGACAATAGTGGGTGGGGTACCATTTTGCATACTCCGTGTAGGTTTCTCCCCCATAAGACTAGTGGAAGAAAGTATATATATAAAGGCATATATGCTAGTCTTAGAAATAATATTCATCTTAAGTGTCTCTTTTGCTTTATCTAGCATTTATCTTTGTTGTGAGAGAGGGAAAACGGGGTTGGGATCAATGATAAATTTCAACAAAAACAAATTTCCAATTCAAAATTTTAAGATGATGTTTTTGGGGGTATTTAGGAAGTATTATATTAATGCCATTTTATTTATGTTTGAGCCTTTATATGATCAACGAGGTGTTTTTATAAAATCAATAGCCTATGATATTCTAAAACACATGTATTCCCCACGACACACATAGTCCACCCCCCAACCACCACTCCACCATAGCTTCCAAATTCCTTTTCCTCTGCTATTGAGATTTTATTGTAATACTAAGTTTCCAAATGGTCTCTTTTGTTGAGTTTCTATCGTACTTCTTTGTGTCTAGAACTTTACTCTATGGGTGGAAGCATGTTAACCTGTTACAAAATAACTTGTCCATGGACATAGCTAACTAGCACAATTTTTTAGCATTACCTCCTCTTTTTGTTTGGCAACATTACCTCCTCTTTTTAAATAGTTATATGAAGAATTGTTTTTTTGTTTTCTTTTGGGCCGTTATTGTGGTTACATGGGGTGAAATGGGCCATCCAACGTGCCCCTCTCTCTCTCTCTCTCTCTCTCTCTCTCTCTCTCTCTCTCTCTCTCTCTCTTCTTGTTGAAGCTCTTGCATGCTATCTCTGTACTCGTGCAACTCTAGATTGTGTGTCTTTGTCTGTGTTTTCTTGTCATAGCATCTCTCTCTCTCTCTCTCTCTCTCTCTCTCTCTCTCTATGCTTCTCTTTTTTTTTTTTCAATTTGCTAGATAGTGCATTTCTCTATTTTGCTCCCTCTCTCTTGCCCTCTTCTTTGCAAGCTTCTCACATTGCAAATCATGATCATCAATAAGGTTGGATTGTTAAAGGAAAATTTCCATGCAGTGATTAGACAGTATGAAGCTAAAAAAAAGAGAGCAACGGGCACGAAACAGACTAAAGAGACAGGCTGAAGAAGTGAATAGTGGTGCAATTGTTGATGAGCAAAGAAAACACAGGATATGGAGTGAAATAGTGAAATGCCTCATGGATCAAACAGTAGGAATGGAACGTGAGACCAAGTGGGACATAGTCAATGAGATGGTTCAACATCCAATGATCTTGGCACTGCAAGACAAATCATCACGAGAGGAGGCTGAGGTCCAAGCAGCCATTGAGGCTAATGTTTGCAACACATTGGCTAGTGTTAAACAATTAAAATCTAAGGAGGAGATATTTCTAAGGAGAAGCACGTTGTCTATGTTGATGAAATTTGATGGGTCTACATCTCGCGATCTACAAGTTTCCAAGATCTCAAGGGTCATTAAGGTTCGAAGGAGCACCTTGTATTCAACAAGATCTTGTTTACATAGTGAATCTCTTGATGATACTACTAGAATGTTGGAAGCAACATAGTGAATCTCTTGATGATACTACTAGAATGTTTCCAAGATCTCAAGGGTCATTAAGGTTCGAAGGAGCACCTTGTATTCAACAAGATCTCGTTTACATAGTGAATCTCTTGATGATACTACTAGAATGTTGGAAGCAACAACATACTAGCCCCATTTTCCAAGAAATCAAGGAGCTTGTGTACTCCTTTTGGGAAAATGAGACACGAGTGTCCCCAAATAAGAGGGATGTGTGCCAAAAGAGGATTGGGAGAAAGACATTTATCAAGCATCCAATACACTTTCTAGACGAGACACGTGTATTGACTCAAACAATATTCTTGTCTGCACTTGAATACCCACACTATTAGCATTAAAAATAGCATTGGGATATTGTTGGTCATGCTTGCCATTAATAATGTTTTGCTGCTTAGTTACACATGTAGCATTGGTATGTTGCTAGTCATGCTAGTTACTTCAAATTTTATATGCTTCATAGCACTGCAAATAACATTGGTAAGGTGTTGCTCACTACTAGTTTGATTTAGCAATGTGTTTGTGGTGCTACAAGTACCATTGGTACCATTGTGCACATTGGTGGTGCCTACCACAGTTTTGTTGTTATTAAGAAGCAATATCTACTAATGGTCTAGAGCTAGCTAACATTACTGTACTAATAACTAGCACTAGCTAGCTGTGTTATATTGAGAACTAGCACTCTTGTACTACTAACTTATGTAGCATTGTTAAAATATTAGCTAACACTATTATTTTGCACTTGCTAGTCTTAACTAGCATAACTTAACACTATCATGTTGATAACTAGCACTATTAATACTACTTTACTTATAACTAGCACTATTATACTGCTACCAAGCATTGGCTTGCAAGTTAATATTTCTAACTATAATTGCTAACACACATTTCTAGAAAGTAGCACTGCTAAGAGAGTGCTAATTAGCATTGTTGGCAAACATTGCTAACACACACCACTTTTAGGACACACTGCTAACTAGCACTGCTAACTACTAGCAGTATTACTTAGCACTAGTAACTACTAGCTCTATGCTAATAGTATTGGCATTGTGCTAATAGTATTGCTATCTAGCAGTACTGCTAATAGCATTGCTAACATAACTGCTAACTAGCACTATTAATAGAAACTGCTACTAGCACTGTTGGCAAACATTGCTAACACACACCACTTCTAGGACACAATGCAAACTAGCAATGCTAACTACTAGAAATATTACTTATTAGCACTAGTAACTACTAGCACTGTGCTAATAGTATTGGCACTGTGCTAATAGTATTGCTATCTAGCAGCACTCCGAATAACATTGCTGACATAACCGCTAACTAGTACTATTAATAGAAACTGCTTACTAGCACTGTTGGCAAACACTGCTAACACACACCACTTCTAGGACACAGTGCTAACTACTAGCAGCATTACTTTAGCACTAGTAACTACTAGCACTGTGATAATAGTATTGGCACACTATGCTAATAGTATTTCTATTAGCACTGCTAATAGCATTGCTAACATAACTGCTAACTAGCACTATTAATAGAAATTGCCTACTAGTAGCACTGTTAATTGAAACTGCTAGCATACACTGGTAACTAGTACTGCTAACTAGTACTAGTAAGCAACAGTGTGGGTTGTAGTAGAAACAATCACTACTAACACATGCTACTAACTAGCACTATCTAATTAGTCACTATTAAGTTGCTAATGATTTTCTTGTTTGGTTTTATGCAGGTGGAGTTATTTCAACGATTCAAGGCACAATGTATGTACTGCACAACGTATGTACTGCACAACGTATGTAGTTCAGTGTTTTGTGAGGTTGTCCAACCTCACAAAACGTATGTACTGCACAACGTATGTAGTTCAGTGTTTTGTGAGGTTGTCCAACCTTCTATGCAACTGAAGTACATGGTTGCATCACAAAATTTTATTTTTCCTTTTTATTTTGGATTCAAGGCACAACGTATGTACTGCACAACGTATGTAGTTCAGTGTTTTGTGAGGTTGTCCAACCTTCTATGCAACTGAAGTACATGGTTGCATCACAAAATTTTATTTTTCCTTTTTATTATAAGCGCAGTCAAATGCTAGGTACAAAACTAGTCCCAATGGATCAAGATGAAGATTCTTTTGGCGCAGAAAATAAACTTCTTGATATTGATGTTGTGGAGAATGGTGATGTGCTAGTCAATATCTCATTAAGACAATGTTGCTCCCTAGCTCAATTGCGCAATGACATTCTGTTTGAGACAGAAGGTTCTATTTCAAAGGACTTTTTATTTATCTACAACAATAAGAAGGTATACCATCTGACTTATCCTAGTCTCATTAAGCACTGCTCTTAGTTTACTTTACCCTATTGTTTCATATTGCTTTTTTGCAGGTGCTCAAAAGAAGAGATAGTTCAATAAAACACAAAGACATTGAAAATTTGAAAATTGAGATAACACAGACTCCATAAACAAAGGTATTATATTCAATAAAGTAAAATTTTGTACAGAAGTGTTTAATTATATATGTAGAACATATTCTTGACAACCATTTTCTATTTATCTACAGGCTGATCCAGAGATTGCTCTACATGGTCCAAGCTCACCGTATCATCTTTTTTTGGAGAATCTATTTTCTGCTGCTCCATCCTGTCGTGTATAGTCTCTTGGTGCTGCTCCATTGTCTCCTCTACTGTCCCTGGAGCATCTGCTTGAATCATCTTGTTGTGGTGTCTGGACAGTTGGAAAGATATGTTAGAAACTGTTAATATCTGAACAAAACAAAATTATTCAATAAGTTCAAAGGCATAGCATGAAATAGACATCAGTAGAGGGAACGACTTTCTACCTCTAAATCTATTGGCTCTATTGAATCCAAAAGATTGACATTAGGAGGACAGTGATCCAATGCATCTAGAAGCCTTCTAATACAACTGCAATACATATAATTCAGTTAGTATGCATTAAATCAAAATAATGAACTTTAAAGTTAAAAATAGCACACACACCACTTACAATTTCAGCTCTTTGTGTGTGTTTCTAAGAGAGTTGAATAAAAAGCATTGCTTCTGCTGGATGTCAATAGAAGCAAAGCTCCAGTGATCACTGCATAAGGAAAAAAGCATTAAGAAATCAAAGGCTACAAGAGTTCTCAATCTTGAAGAAAAATCCCAAAAGAAGTAGTCACCCACATACTTGTTGGTATAGAAGTAGCAAAATATTGACCACATCAAAATCGCAGTGTTTGAACCAATTGGAAATATCCATGGGAGTTTCCTTTGGATCTCTTAACTTGAAGGAAATGGCAGGATCAATAATATGAACTGTATGCTGTACAGTGTGGTTAAGCCAGCTTCTCATCATGCTACATTGGACCAAACAATAATTAGGGTAGGGTGTAAAGGAGGAGGTATAATAAGGATTATTTTGCAAACAAATGTAAAATAAAAGACACTTACTAGAGCATTCCAAGAATGATAGTATCTGAGCAATACTCATTCTTATGAGCCAATGCTGTCAAGTCAAAATTATTCTCTGAAGTTTCATCCTCAATATGGACAACTATGTTAGGGCCCAGCTCCTGCAACCTTCTGTGTATCTGCAGCTCCATCTGTACAGTCTCCACATTTATAGCAGATTTGGATTCTTTTATTTGCTGCTTGAGTGACTCCTCATAAGCAGCTTTCCCTCTGGTGCTCTTTGAGTGGGTTACTTCAACAACCTTAACCTCATCTACCTTCAACTTTCTTGTAGGTGGAATCAATAATATGTCTCTCATTTTTATGTCCTGCCATTCCACAGGATGGACCAGCTTGTCATACCTTCATCTCACTTTGGACAAAGTGTTGAAGTCTTTGGCCATCAGAGTTACCCTATGAGCATGGGCTGCTACCAGCATTGCATCTTCAAAATATTTCTCTAAGTAATCCTATGCCATTTCCTGTAAGGAAAGAATGGCAGTCCTGTTCCACCTGAAACCAAGGTGCCAACTATCACATATGTCTCTCACTAGTCTCTGAAAAGGTGCCTTGGGTATTGCAAAGCCTATAGCTTTCTGTTGCTTCCTGATCTCCTTTAGCACACCTGCACCATGTTTCAATCTCTTGGACTTTTGCTGGAGCAGGCTCATTGGCTTCCCCTTCCTGCCATGTGCAACTCTTCCCTTTGGCTGCCCCAGCTGCTGCTGCTGCTACAAGCCCTGGCCCCTTGCCAGCCCTCCTTGCAGTTGACTTGGTTCTTGCCATCACTCTGAAAAGCTGTATACAAAGCAATGGAAAGAGATTACAGCCATGGAGAACATGGAATGATACAAGAAGGCAATGACAGGGGTGGATGAAGCAACATTTATGAATTTGCAACAAAACGCGATTTTGACAATTTGAAATTCCTAACAGCTCTCCCTTGCGTTTTCCTGCAAATACCTGAAGTACCATGCTATTACATTCCTACAGTGAATTCTCTGTCTTTACAACTAAAAACAATATGGATTGAGTTTATGCAAGGAGTGTACAGCCTTGAATAGCCTAGAAAGACACAATCACAATAATAGGGGTGGATGAAGCAACAGTTTTATATTTGCAACAAAATGCGATTTGGGCTGTTTGAAATTCCTAAAGCCTTCCCCTCGCGTTTTCCTACAAATTCATGAGGCAGCATACTGGAGCATGTCTTCAGTCATTTCATTGTGTTTGCAACTTGGTGCAAGATAGATTAAGTCTATAGAAGGCAAAAAGTGAGCAATCTCTCACTCAACAAGCCCAATTCAAAAGTCTTCCTGCTTGTGGTTGCAGTGGAAAAAGCTAAGGAATGCATATAATATTTATCATAATATCTAAGCTACATCACATCACTCAGTACCTTATCCTAATATACTATTAAACAAGAAGAAAAAGATATAGAGTGTCTTACTGACTTGGAAGCTATCTGTAGGTGTGCTGTGCTGGTGATGAGTACCTTGTGCTGGGGATGAACCTGTGCTGATGGTCAGGATGCTGATGGTGCAGAGTAGGGAGGTAGAGAGGCAAGAGAGCTGAGAGGAGAGGGCCTAGATAGGAGAGATTAAACAAGAGAGAAAAGATTAGTGCAAAATACAAACAAAGTAGCTAATAAATACCACACGTGTGGAATGTAGTCATTTTTTCACACATGTGGAATGTAGTCATTTTTTCACACGTGTGGATGGGACCCAGATCTTTTGGAGTTTGAAACTTGGCAGGTGTGAATGGCAACTTTTGCCTTGGAACTTGTGCCAATCATGATTTCATAATCAGATTCATTAACACTCTTCCCTCCCCGTCTTTCATCCCTGCCAGCATCCTCCCATCATCCTTTTCCTTCCCCCTCTGATCATTTCCTACCCAACACACTCCATCCACACTGCAACTTGCATGAAAACTACTACCACTGCCAGATCTCCAGGTTACCTAGGCTGCAGCTCATCAACTCTGGAAGAGAGTAGAAGAATCACCAGTGCAACTCCAACAGCATGGAAAAGGAAAAGAAAGGTCAGAGATCTATATTCTTTTCAATGTTTTTTGATATATATTTCTTCCATCCATAGAATACTTGAATCTTACTGCCCAGGAATATGATACATCACCCTAGGATTTGATTGGAGATGGATATCAATAGGACCTAGAAGTTTGCAACAAAATGCGAGGAGAGTGCTTTACGTTTTCCAAATGGCCCTATATCGCATTTTTCTACAAATTCTTGTATTAGTTTTGGTTTTCATTTCTTCCTCATTGTTTTGCTCTCTTTGGCCCTGGGGAATTCTTCCTAGTATCATCTACTGTCCAGGACACTGTAAGATGATCCTAGCATTTGATTGGAGATGGATGTCAATAGAAATGGAGAATTTGCAACAAAATGCAAGGAGAGCACTTGACATTTTCCAAATGGCCCTGCATCGCGTTTTCTTGCAAATTCCTGTGTCCCTTTTGGTTTTCACTTCTTCCTCATTGTTTTGCTTTCTTTGGCCATGGGGATATCTTCCTTGATGATGAGAAAAGTTTTTTCTTTGGAACAGTTGATTCTCAGGCCCCTCCTTTCAAGAGGAAGCTGGACTTTTCTGCTGCTATAATTAGACCACAGCAATCACCAGGTGATTCATGTGTGCTCATGAAGAGAGTTGTTTGGTGATATCCTATACATTCCCTGATTGCATATGTCAGCATATAGAATTCATGATATATAAATTTTTGTTCAGGCAAAAGCAAGACTGGAGCAGAAAGGTGAGTTTTCCCTTTCAAAACAAAAGGAACCAGAAGAGGACAAATCTCCAGATTTGCTCCTATTTGACTTTCTTCACAAGTGCAAGGCTCAGAGGAACTTCCACATATACCACAGTATTTTCAACAGGGAGTTCACTATGAGCTCTGTACTGGAGCATCACAGAGATTTTCTTTCAGACCATTGGGATACCTTCAAACAACTGACAGAGGCAGGAAGAATTGTGGAAGGTGAAAAGGTTTTTGTGCATATAAATCATATTGTCTCCATTGACAAGCTGAGGTACCATGTGAATAGAAGATTTGATAGCCTGCCTGAGGAATATAAATTCAGCTGTAACTTGCACACCAGAAAGTGTAGAGTGCTTGAGGAAACCATGGCATTCCTTATGTACATTGTCTTCCATCACCACTCTCTAGAAGAGCAAGGGCAGGAGGCTGAAGAAGAAGACACATCTGTAGAGCAGAGGAGAAAGAGGATGTTCCTGTGGCAACAGAAATGGCAGAGCAGGAAGAAGATATCAACCTCCAGGATGAGGGGCTGCAAGTGGCTGCTCTTGATCTTGTTCAACTGAGGACTGAAACTCTTAGGGCAGCAACAACTATGCAGTGCCCATGCTTCCAGGTGTCTTGATTGGTGGTAAAGATTATGTTTTCCTCCATGATATAGAGTGTATGTTCAATTTGAGGGAGGACTATGCCATTTCTCTTATTGCCCAGGCTTCAAGGCTTGACAAGGAGGTTGGCATAGAGGATGACCATTCACTACTGGCTTTGGAAAAATAACTTTTGATCCTGCAGAGGCCCTTACTATTTGTTTCAAAGAGGCTGAAAAGTTCCAAGAGCCAGATGAAGCTACCTTCCAGCTCACACAAGAAGCTATGAATCTCTCAGCACTATACAAGGGAAAGCTTAAAGAAGAGGCTGGACTGGAGGGGAGAGGAATAAATCTTTGGAAAGATGAACTTCTTGTTGCTGATGAAAATGAGAAGGTATGATCTTGTTACTTCAAATCAAATACTTTATCTTGTGTTTAAATGTTTTGTAGTTGTGTATTATTGTCTCACTCCAATCTTTTCATATGTGGCAGCTACAAGTTGAGGATGACACATTCCTCCAGAGAACAAGTGGAAGCAGGCCAGCTGGGTTTGGCAAAATGTCAAGCCTAGCTCATTATATTCATGATCTAGGCAGTGCTAAGATCTTGATTTACCATAGGCAGTTGAGCAACAATGGAGAAGCCATTGTTTACTTCTTTAAATGTTTGTCTAGGGTTTTAGGTGGACATGATCTTCCATGGCAAAAGGAAAAGATCATTTTAATAGAGAGGTTGTCTGCCATAGATATATTTGGGGATTATGTGAATAAGCAGGCCTCTAGGGCCTCTTACTTTTTGTCTTACACTTCTTATGCATTAGCATGTGGTGTTAAGGAGCCCAAATGTCTGGAGGGCTATGGAAAACACAAGCTCATAAGGTTTCGAGAGCCACCCATGATTGCATCAGGCCACACAATCCAAGAAGAAGAACACGTGGAGATAGCTGAAGACAAGGATACCCCTCCCAAACAAGCAACAGAGGCAAGCATTGATAAACAGACAGTCGACATCAAGCCAACAAGGAAGAAAAAGAGTCCAATCAAGTTCAAAAAGAGAGTTCCGACTGGCAGGCCCTGGGAGAGTAATAGGATTTAGTCATCAAATATAGCACAAACATTATGTTGAAGTTGAACTGATTTGTACAAAGTCTTTGATCCTCATTAGTTCCTTGTCCGTACAGACGATCAGTACCCTTTTGCATTTGTCCCATCACCGTATGACACTTCAGTACTCTTCCCACACTCAGTAGCTTCTAAAAGCATTTGACACTTAGTACCTTATTGGTAAGGATCAATAGTGTGTCTAGCATAATTAAGTAGTATTGATTGAATTTTTTGTGTGTAGCTCATGGATGTATTGATGCTTGTTAATATAGATCACATGTTTCACAAAAGAAATACTTTTGATGGAGTCTCAAAACATATAGGCATAACACCAAGAGTCACTTGTTCCACACAATAAAAATCTATTGATTGAGTTTGAAAACATGTGGACATAACACCAATAAGTTACAAACTGCTATTCATGTTTACTTGTCCATTTATGGTTTCTAAATATCTTCGAATCCCTCCATTGTCTATGTCTCTCTGCTCTGCTGCCATTGAATTGTCCAAAGTTTGTCTTCGTCTTTGCTTTTGGGCTAGAATAAAAGCAAGCTTGACTTTGGAACTAGCAACTTTTCTTTTAGCATGCAGCCTCTGTAGAATGCTTCGGTAAAACCATTGGAAGACTTCCTTCAATCTATTTGCCTTTTGACTCCCTCCGTAGTGTTGTGTGTGTCTGAAAAATGCATTACGTGTGCCATGTAGTGAGACTTCTCCATGCCTTGGGTAGACCAAATTGCTGGGCATCCATACTTTTTGACAAAATAGGGAAGGTGGTTGTAGATGATATGCTGTTTTCATAGAGACATAAGAATGCATAGTAAGTTATAAAAAAAAAAGAGGATCACACTTAAGTAAAAGAAGAAGACAGAACTTTACCATGTAGTGAGTTATATTGCAGGCTGTCCACGCGTCTTTCATTGACTTCCCAAAATGTTTAATTGCCTCTTCAAAGTTCTTGTAATCACTCTTTGTCCATGTTACATTGTCACAGAACATGAAGAGTTGATCAAGAGACCTCCACACCTCTGCCTTCACATTTCGTGCTTCCCCATCTGCCTCATGATCTTTCACGGCATTATGGACTTGCTTCCACAATCCATAATTAATCCTTGAAACTGTTCTACCTTGCCTTACTTGCTTACTACTGTGTTTGGGTCGAGACAAGAATCTTCTTGCCTTAACACCACCAATAGAGGGCTTGATTGGTACCTCCTTGCCATTGGTAGACTTTTTAAAATCCTTTGTGATATGAACATCACCTCCATGCAGACCTATATTGGATAGCACTTTTTCCAATGCTTGAAGAGCATCCTTTCTATTTTTTTCGGGACGGAGTTTCCAAGCAAATCCAATATACAAAAATACCAATTTCTCAATAATTCGACATAGAGCATGCAATGTGCATATGTGAACATTACATAGTGGAATGTCAAGAATGGCCTTGAAGTCAGGGTCAACTTTATCTCTATTAGGTGCTCTCTTCCACCATTTGGAATCCATTACTTGAGCTGATTCTTTGCAGCAGTAAAGACAAGGAGACTTTGAGTTGCCTCCTTTACTAACGTTATACATGCACTTAAGTGTTTTAAGATCCCCCGCCATGTGCCACTGTACTTAAAAATCACCTTTTCCTGCAACATGGAGATTCTCTCCTTGCACTTGTCTTTTAATTATTCTTGGTATTTCCGTGTGGTGGTGAAACACCCAATCTAGTGTTTCATGGTCTTCTGTCTTCACCTGTGATTATAGAAAACAAAAGTCTTACTATAAAAGATTTAAAAACAATGACTAAAATCAAGTACGAAACAAAAAATGATCATACCTGGAACGAGCCTAACCACCATATGTGTTTCTCCGACTGCACACTAAAATACTTCGAACTCGCTTCAGTCAATGATGTATCAAGTGCTCCATTCATCAATATAATAGTAATCCTTTCCATTTTCTTTTCCTTTACAACCTCACACTCATCCAGTTTGATAACAAATTTCAAAATGCCTTTGCACTCCTCAAATGTTATTCCATAAAACTCGACCATTCTTCTTTGAAGTTATTGTAGATCTACAAATATATTGTTCCAAGGGTCATACACAGTGGTTCCTTTACCACCATGAAATATTTCTTCAATATGGATATATTGTCCAATAAACTCATCTATACTTTCATTCAAATGACCTCTTATCCTCCACACGGTTGCTGGATTTGGCAGTAAAACTCGTTTAATCCTTTGATCTCTCAAAGTTGAGGATATCGCATGGAAAATCGAACTATATCCCTTCCTGCTAACTCCACTAACATCAAGAGCCTCTTGGATTGTAGTACCATCAACTTGATTATTGGATATAAAGTCCTCTACAACATTGCGTTTGATTGTTTTGTATTTTTTTCTTCAATCAAACCTTTTGCTACACCACAAGAAAGCAATCCTTTCATTTGTTTAACAGGAAGAAGGTTGGGATCCACATTTTCTTTTGTAGGCTCCAATAGTTTCCTATAGTAACAACACAATATGCCTATATTATTCAACACCTCCAATCTTGTTTTGCGTTAATAGACAAAATAGATATAGTCATTTGAGAGCCTTTTTGAGTATAAAAAATAAAAAATTTCAAACTAGCCTTGCTTTTTGAATTCTTCGCTTGCATCCACTAGTCCCAGCCTTCAAATTTGTAATGTTTTTAATCTTCCTGCTTCGTTGTCTGTCTCCAAGCACGGTTCTCTTCCTTCTTGCTCTTGTCAACTCTTTTTTACTCTTTGAATGCTCCTCAAGTTCATTCTGCAACTGTTGCTCCAATTTTGCACGAATGGCTATCTCTTGCATCCTGGCCCCCCTTTTCTTGTAGGTACACTGCAAATGCAGACTGTGCTGAAATATAACCAAGAAGTCCATTTTGTCCATCGCCCGCAAACCTCAGTAGTGTGGTTGGATTGACAAATGGAGGTGTAGAGTTTTTTACTAGAGACATTTTGGATATATGCTTCCATCGCACCATAAGTCAATATGTTGAAGCCCTTCTCTTCTCATATTTTCCCGTTGTTGAGCATTCAGCACTGTATTCTTTCGTCTTTTTTGTGCTGGAGCATATTGTTCTTCTAAGTCGATGTGAAGATGGTGTAATCGCTTCTTCTGAGATTGTGACTCACTAGTATCGGCCATTTTTTGTGCTTCTGAGGTTGCAAAGTTTGCTTGTCAATCTCATAGTCTTTTTGTAACATGAATCGTGGAAGTGTGGCGGTATCCATGCAATCATTAAGTTCAGTGATGGATTCTTTATGAGAGGCCTGCACACGTCATCAAAAGAGATGCGGAATCTTCGGAAAAAAAAAAACTAAGGAGATATTTAATGCAAAATCATGTTAGTTAGACAAAAGATTATCTTATTCCTTTCTGAACTGACAGTTCGGTAGTCCTTACTGACAGTTCTGAGCCACGTTTCCATATTTTATTATTTTTGAGGTCTTTTAGGAGAGAAATAAATCAAAAAATAGTGAATTTCTTACAGGGCCCCAAAATGAGCTCCCTTTTTCCCTAATGCGAATGCAGCCAGCTGCGGTGTAAAGAAATTACCATGTTGTCCGACAGAGATGGCTGATTAAGAACATATCATTTCTGTGAAGGTATTCAAAAATGTGGAGGTAGATAACAAGCAGGGGAGTAAGAAAAAAAGAAAAGATCTTGTATGCACAAAGATGAAATGCAATGAATTTGTCAAATTCTTAAAGAGTCGGCTATAGTTCTTCATCAAACACAACTATGTGTGTCACTGGCAATTTTCACAATTTAAGGAGTGCATTGAGAGATTCCCTGATGATGTAGTTGTGTCAGTTGTGGATTTTGCTGAAAATTACTCTTTTAAGATGCAAAATGAGATCCAGTCTATGCATTGGCATTCCACCCAAGTGACAACATTTGTTCACATCACTTACGACCGAAAGGAGAGGGATGTATTGAAAACAATTCACTTCTTCATTTCAGATGACAAAGTGCATGACACACTTTTTGTGCAGCATTGTTTCAGCTTACATGCCAATTGGTTGAAGGATCGGGGGCTCACACCAAAGCGACATTGGGTTTGGTCAGATGGGGTTGCTTCCCAATTCAAGGCTGCTAGACCCTTCTACTTTGTTGTTGCAAGGTATGCTTCAATGATAGGTATGGAGATGACTTGGAACTTCTTTGGCTTTGGGCATGGCAAGGGAGAACATGATGGAGCTGGTGCTGTTGTAAAGAGGGCATTGACGTATGAAGAGCTGAAGTCAGGCGGAACAATTTTAAAGTGTGCAACAGATGTGGTGTCTTTCTTGAATGCCAACTTATCTCATGGAGCCGAAGCTTGCTACCCATCTAAGCAAAGAGATGTAGCACGAGTGTTCTGGGAGGTGAAGGTAAAAGATGTGGATAGAAATAATCAACGGAATTGTTCTAGTATTCCCAATACATGCTTGTTACATGCTATTCGTGGTCATAACCCACGTGATACAACTAGACTTGCAAGTAGAACATTGTCTTGCTTTTGTGATGCGTGCATGCAAAGACTTTGGAAAATATGTGCTAATAAAGCACATGTTACATCTTGGGATTTTCATGTCTTAGAACCCTGTGTGACAACCCATATGAGGAGGAAGATGCCTATGATGAAGCTATCTATGAAGGTCACCATGATGTGCTGAGTGACGCTCTGTGCATTGAAGACAACTTTGTAGTGAATGCTGAGTTTGGTAATGTTGAAGGTGCGGACTTCTATGTTCTCAAGTGCACTACAGAAAAAGAAATGGCAGAAGTGAATCATGTTGATGCATGGGGAGATGAAATTGGTAAGGGGTCTGATTTTGTTAAGGGATACTACTATGAACAGACCAGTAGCTATTGCTAAAGGATTCCAAGAAAAAATGTTCTAGAGGTCATGGTACTCTCGCATCTTGTGCGTTGTATATTAAGATACCTATGGAGCCCATTGTAGGAAAGCCTAGAATGTACACCATTGGTTTGGACGTGTACGAGGCAATCTACAACAGTATGCCATATGAATTTTAAGAATGGGCTCAACTCAAATGGGCATACATTTTCCTTATTTTTCTTGTATTGATAGCATTGCTGTTTTTTATGTAATAACTTTTAAATAAGGACTGCTAACCATTTCACACAGTTAACTAGCAATGTGTGTTGTACAATTAGAGGCCTCTTGTCTGGATGATGCCTTCCCTCCTATATGTGTGTTGTAGGCATGCAGCTGAACCGGAAGCCTTGAAGTTTGCAAGTAGGCAGGTCCATTTTGTTATGGCATAAGCTGGAAATGAGCATATGCTTCTTGTAGAAGCTCATGCCAGCATAACTGCAAAACGTTTCAGCCCCTAAAACGTTTCGTGTGTCGAAATGGGGTTTGAAACGCTAAAACGTTTCACCCATGGACAGGTGCATACCAAAACGCCTATATACATACATACATACATACATATATGCATGCATGCATACATACATACATACATACATACATACATGTGTGTGTGTGTGTGTGTAATTGTGTATATATGTGTGTGTATGAGTATATGTATGTATGTGTATCAAGACGTATTAGTCCTACTCACGTGACCCTTGTGAAATGCCTACATACATAGATACATACATGCATGCATGCATACATACATATATGCATATATGCATACTTACATACATACATGTGTGTGTGTGTGTGTAATTGTATATGTGTATATATATTTATGTATGTGTATCATTGGAACATTAGGCGTTTCAACATTTCACCGAAACGTTTTAGGGCCGAAACATTTCATTTCGAAAAAGGGACCGAAACATGTTTCGCGGTTACGGTGATTCATGCATATGGGAGCTGTGCAAGCATGGAAGATTTTTCTACAGCCAGAGTATGTGTCTTTATACATCTTGATATCAAACATCTATACAAGAGATGGGGATGGGACATAGATAGCAATGGTTGACATGCTCGCTGTTCAAACCTAAAGAGATATCTCAAGAATATGCAATGTTAACAGTCATAATCATGAATATGCATTGATTAATAGCAAATATGCTAACTAGTATCTGTTAAGAACTATTAACTGCTACCTGGTAGTAGCACTGTTAATTAGTAGTGTTCACATTATTAACTAGCAATGTCAGCAATGGTAATTAGCACTATTAACCATTAATACTAATAATTGTTAAGCATTAATTAG
Source organism: Cibotium barometz (assembly GCF_041138505.1). Lineage (NCBI taxonomy): Eukaryota > Viridiplantae > Streptophyta > Polypodiopsida > Cyatheales > Cibotiaceae > Cibotium > Cibotium barometz. Next base: position 63,237,308 of record NC_141048.1, read on the forward strand.
CACTGTTAACCATTAATACTATTAACTAGCACAAACCAATGGTGGATGATAATGACAAAACATGGCCCCATGATTGTATTATAAGGTATTTGAAAGTATTACATCAATATCAGGCCAAGATATCCATGGCCATATGAGCAGGTTTCCAACTTGTCTATTTAGCAAACACTCTCTGACATACAAAGGAGCTCTCGTCACCCTTCCAAGAATTAAACACATCGCCAATTACAACTTCATGATTGGGTGAAAGTAGCCATTCCATAATCAAAAGACCCACATGTTGTAATAAAAAACTTTCATGCTCCAACAAGGACATGTTTTCAAACTTGGGCAATACAATATAGACACCCTTTTTGTTACATGCTACTTTGTAGTAACTGTCATCCATCAGCAATGTGGTTGTTGGGCTAAAATTTGTATACTTCCACCAAAACATTGACATGTCTTTTAGGAAGACTGGATTTCCCCCATCAAAGTCAAAGCTGGCCAAGATGGCCCTTTGACAATCATTTTGCCCCAAAAAACCACAAATATTTTTGACCAAGTTTGGGAAGCAAATCTTGAAACATCGCAGAAGGTTCACACGACGTTGGAACTGCATATGAAAACCTGAAACCATCTACAAATCTTGAAACATCGCAGAAGGTTCACACGACGTTGGAACTGCATATGAAAACCTGAAACCATCTACAAGTCCACTGCATAAATAGTTAAGCATCCTTTCGCACAAGAAATGTGGTGCCAAAATCTGGACTGCACTCAGTCCAATCCCCGACTTGTAAATATGCAGTGTGCCAACGTGGAAAAAATTTTGTGCCACAAATGACCTTATGCACAAGTGCCTCATTCATATCCAAGATAAGTGCACGACGCTCCTGGTCTCCAGTGGCCTTGGGGGAGATCCTTCATTGAAGGTGCAGGTAGCATATAAGAGGGACAATTAGAGGAGGGCAATAGTATTGGAATCTCACTACTATGCCAAACTGTGTTTAGTTTTTGAATAGCCCTTTCCTCAATCATAAGGGAGTGCCATGGCCCCTTACAAGGTTTCTTTAGCCTCAATTTCCATGGTCCTTTCACAAAAAAGGACAACGCCAAGGACTCATCTACAAAAAACACCACATGTATTAAATAACGTCAATCTACATAAACACAAGTGTGCTCGTGAATAAGACAACTTCATCATCACATGATTGACGCACTATTGTTATCAAAGCGAAGCAAACAGACTGAAAACAGTATAGAGCCCATGATCAAAACCACCACACAATTAAACATTGAAAAATAAGGCTTTTCATTGCATTGGCCACATTACGTAGCATGAGTACAACAATTCTACTCATACTCTATTATGCTTTCCTGCCACCTTAGTGACATTAGCGGCCTGACATTTTCTAGATTGCTTACAAAACATCTTGTCCAATGTAATGTCCTCATCAGGGTTTCTTGCCATGTTATTTAAGTCATTAGTGACTTTAGCAATGATCTCATCTACAATGACCTTTCCCTCTGCATTCACAGCATCATCAAACTGCATAGGATCCTTTTCAAGATTGGGCTCTTCTTCCATAGCCTCGAAGGCATGTGTTTCCTTTATCTGCACATCTTATATGTTGTTGGACAGATTCCAGACCTCTGGGTCCATGTGTATCTTGTCATCATCTTTGGCCTCGCTGGTGCCCTCCTCCTCCTCCTTCATCTGCAAACAATTAACTTTACGAGTTGTTTTGCGTGAGGACCCCGACTTGTCTACAATAGACTTTCTTGCATAGAAAAAGAGTACATCACATCATTAATATAAAGCAAAAAGAAAAGGTTACATTAGATCAGTGATAAGTAGAGCTAATATACTGTTAACTAACAATGTTTGACAAAGTCTAGGACTATCATTCTACTAACTAGCACTTTCATGGTGCTAACTACATACTACTAACCAATAATTCTTTGCTAACAAGGACTACTATTCTGCTAACTAGCACTTTCATGCTAATAACTATCATTGTGATATTGTTATCAAGCACTCATTGATAACTAGCACTATGATACTGTATCTAACTAAGCACTATCATTATCTACCTATGTTTCATTGCTAACTAGCAGTATTGTGTTGCTAACTAGCCTAAATAGTTTAAACTGTTTGATAACTAGGACTATCATTCTGCTAACTAGCACTTTCATGGTGCTAACTACATACTGCTAACCAATAATTGTTTGCTAACGCACTTTGAACCTATTATCATCCAAAGCTTGTCCATCACCTCAGGTAACCTTCAACACTACACAAAATGCTCACCTTGTTGTGTCAGCCACCCCCACAAGCCATGATGGAGATCTAAAACCTCACCGAAAGATGAACAACCACCCCATAAACCTCATCATAACAAGGACTACCATTCTGCTAACCAGCACTGTCATGCTGATAACTATCATTGTGATATTGTGATCAAGCAGTTCACTGATAGCTAGCACTATGATACTACTAACTAGCACTATCATTATCCATTGCTAACTAGAAGTATTGTGTTGCAAACTAGCACAAATAGTTTACTAACTAAAACTGTTTGATAACTAGTACTATCGTTCTGCTAACTAGCGCCTTCATGGTGCTACTATATACTACTATTCACATTGTTTGCTAACTAGGACTACCATTCTGTTAACTAGCACTTTCATGCTACTAACTATCATTGTGATATTAATAGCAAGCACTCATTGGTAGCTAGCACTATGTCATTGCTAACTAGCACTATGTCAATGTGCTAACTAGCACTCATTGCTAACTAGCTAGCACTCATTGCTAACTAGCACTATGTCATTGCTAACTAGCAAGAACATAGTGCTAACTAGCACTACCATACTGATGACTAGCACTCTTCAACTCTTAACTAGAAATCTAGGCTAACTATCACTATCATACTGCTAGATAGCAGTACAATAGTGCTAAATAGCAACAATAATAGTGTTTCATTGCTAAGTAGTAGTATTTTAGTGCTAACAAATCCAACAAAGGAGTCAATATACTGCAAACAAGGAATTTACCTATGAGTAGAGGTATTCCATGATTATAAGCACTCACAAACATGGACTTTGTTGATGATGGGATGGGTTGTAGGCAATTAGAATCCCTACAACAACCATCCATCAGGCAAGTTGTTGCAAAGCACGATAGATGATAAGGGTGTTTGCATGGCAAATCCAGCATCGCCATGAAGTCCTCTGCCTGAAGTGAAAACCCGCACCCAACACATGTATTATCCAATTGTAACAGAGAGGTAGTAGTCTGAACATTTTCTTGAGGCAGGGGTGGCACAATGGAAACATTATTTCCATTTAGTAGGTGACTCGATATCTCTTTTATGAGAATGCATTGGCCCTCAAGGCGTCCGATAGTTCGGGTCTGTTCTGCATTGTCAATCTACATGAAGACACGACAAGAAACACACCAATTAGGTCTGAAGATAGATAAGAAAAATTAAAATATAATACTTTAGGTGAAACACAATGCTTGCACGCATACCTCCAATGCAATGACCTTGTCAAGCAAGTCAGGACTAATGGCTTTTTCAACCGGAACACCTAGAAGCTGAAGTGTAGCTTTCGAGGAAGCTATGGTAGCTTCCAACTTTATGTGTACTTCATCAACCTCATTCGTACATGTAGGTAGGCTAATTGATCTTGGTAGATAATAGAGTTTGCCGAATATTGTTGATGGCATCCGACATGGCCTCATTGCTCTTCTTCTCAACCCTTGCCTCCTCCAAGTGACCAGAAATATCCTTTAGGTCAGATTGTGCATGCATGACCATATCATTGAGTGAACTAACTAATCCCAAGGCCTTACTGACATTGTCAGAGTCAATGAGACACTGGATGGTCCTGAATCTTGAGATATGTCATCGCCTTCATTTGAAGGCATAGTACCTCTAGCAAAGGGATTTTTCTCTTGAAGGTCTGGTTTAGCAAAGGTTTCCCAACCCGTATTCATTGCCCTCGATTTTCCAATTTGGCGCTGCAAGAAGCCTTTGTCTTTCCAAGTCCTTAACATGGTCCTCGGCAAAGCTGGCCCATGCTACAGTAATTGTTGACCTTCCCTCACCCTTTTTTCCTGGTGGACATTTATGAACCACATAGCCTCATGCAAATGATAGGGTGATCTCTTGATTAGTGGGGGGTCACTGATATACCTTATGGTGGAAGACCATCATTTCTTGGAATGCCTCATCTCGAGTCTCATTACATTTGACTCAATGCTTGGTGTAGTCCTCATCCCTGAGTGTACGGGGATCGATTCCCTCCATACTCAGACCATATTCGTCATGAAACTCTTGCTTCGTCACATAGAACTTCTTTGTTTAGGGTAATCAACACGTGGAGCCTTTCATCTTCTCATAGAGCCTGCAAAAAACAAATGACACCCTATTACAAGGGGGAAAATGGCACAGGCAATGACAAGCCTGTATGCAAAACATGCAACATGCATGGTGCAACATACAAAGTTGTCAGAGGCTTCATTATTAGAGACAAAGAAGCTCTACTTTCCATCTTGGTTCTATCATCAGGTGGCACAATAGGGTGGGCTGGCTGATTTCAAGGAAATGGCAAGGGTGGAGAGTAAAGAGAAGGTGCAAGGGTGGAGAGTAAAGAGGAGGTGCAACAAGCCAAGCCAGTGATGCGAACACACAAACCCGCTCATGTTCTAGTCTAGAAAATGGCATAAGCAACAAGAGTGTATGCAAAGCATGCAACTTGCATTGTGCAACACGCAGAGAATGAGAGAGGGAGAGAGACTTACTTGATGCAGCCATGGTAGATTTCTTTGCTGGAGGGGGCGAAACACCGACTTCTTAAGATTTTGTGTTTTGCTTTGTGTTTCGCTTTGTGTTTCGCGCTGTTGTTGCCGACTGAGGGTTGTTGCCTATAGGTCTTGCTTCCCGCTTCCTTTTCTCATGGGTTCCCCTCCCCATGTTTGCCTACTTTCAGAAATTCCCAAGGGCTCCACACGAGCGAACTGTACAAAATCATGAAAGGGAGTTCTTCCACCTTCAACGTATGGCCATATGAGTATATCAAATTATTAAATGAAAATAATAGACCTTTTTTAAATCAAATTATATTAATATATTAAACTTTATATCAATTTATAGTGCTAATATTTTTTGCTAGCAAATTCATGCTAACTAACACCAACACCAAAAGTGTAACAAGTTAACATGCTTCCACCCCTATAGTAATGTTTTAAAATTTTGCATATTCCAAGATTTATTCTTTCTTTATACCTAATGCCAAACTAAAATACAGTTATAAATACAATGATGGCATTAATTCATGAGAGTAGCCAAATGCCACAGCTATATACGTAAGTGGCCATTCCACTTGTAATTATTAGTATGGAAACCATGCATGAAAGAGTCCTAGGGGTTACTTCTAGTTTGAAAGTATTATTGTGAAATAATCATTATTCAATAACTTAGGCTTTTGGAAATTTGAATGCAATTCTTTTTCCAAGTTTGAATAAAAAAAGAAAATAAATAAGCACATGAAGTGGGGAAATCATGATGTAACCTTATGTGACACACTTGCTGTCATTATCAAAAAGTAATAGAGGGAATAGAATTCTTCAAAAGATCACAATTTTTTATGATTGAAGCTTTGTTGCCCACTTTTTAAACTTAGTCATATATCTCATAAATATTAGATTTTCTCAAAATTTTGTCTTCATTTACAATCCAACATTGACAAGATTATATATGTCAATCTTTGTGAACCATAAAAATTGAATTCTCATTAAAGGTGGGCCACCGTGTATGAAGTCTAAAGAAAGTTTCATTTTAAAAATTTCACCATACAAAAGATGGTTAGACTCTCAATTTCACTTATATATTGGTGATTGTTTGGATTTCCACTTCATATGGCCTTAAATCCTAATCTTTGTGAACCATGAAAATCAAATTCTCATTAAAGGTATGAAGACTAATGAAAGTTTCATTTTAAAATTTGCACCATTCATATATCATAAATATTAGATTTTCTCAAAATTTTGTCTTCATTTACAATCCAACATTGACAAGATTAGATATGTCAATCTTTGTGAACCATAAAAATTGAATTCTCATTAAAGGTGGGCCACCATGTATGAAGTCTAAAGAAAGTTTCATTTTAAAAATTTCACCATGCAAAATATGGTTAGACTCTCAATTTCACTTATATATTGGTGATTGTTTGGATTTCCACTTCCTATGGCCTTAAATCCTAATCTTTGTGAACCATGAAAATCGAATTCTGATTAAAGGTGGGCCACCAGGTATGAAGACTAATGAAAGTTTCATTTTAAAATTTTCACCATGCATGTCATAAATATTTTATTTTCTCAAAATTTTGTCTTCATTTACAATCCAACATTGACAAGATTAGATATGGCCAACATGTATGAAGACTAATGAAAGTTTCATTTTAAAAATTTCACCATGCAAAAGATGGTTAGACTCTCAATTTCACTTATATATTGGTGATTTTTTGGATTTCCACTTCCTACGGCCTTAAATCCTAATCTTTGAGAACCATGAAAATCAAATTCTCATTAAAGGTGGGCCACCAGGTATGAAGACTAATGAAAGTTTCATTTTAAAATTCTCACCATGCATAGGATGATTAGCCTCTCAATTTCACTTATATATTGGTGATTGTTTGTATTTGCACTTCCTAAGGACTTAACTCCTAAGTTTTGTATATTGATTAAACTGTTCAATGTTTATGCCACACAAGAATGCATTTTTGCATTCTCCACTCAAGTATTAACCTTAAAATTTTGTATGTGATTGTTAGATGTGTGCTGACATGGTTTAAGGGTTCCTTGTGTGCTAAATCATTGACACTATAGTAATTCCATGTCTTAGGGAGCTTCAAGAAGGGAACATTTTATTTTAGTGACCACTAGAAATTAAGTGGTCAATTAATACTATGTCATCCTCAATCTTCCTATTTGCCTAAAAAGAAATGCCCTCACTACTCCAAACATATATATGTGTGTGTGTGTGTGAGAGAGAGAGAGAAGAGAAGAAGAGAAGAGAACTTTTTAACGTCGTAGGAAACTATCCCAAGAGACCAAATTGATCTATCCGACAAGATTTGAACGAGAGAGAGAGAGAGAGATAGAGAGAGAGAGAGAGAGAGAGAGAGAGAGAGAGAGAGAGAGAGAGAGAGAGAGAGAGAGAGAGAGAGGCGGGGGGTCAATTATACTATGCCATCCTCATTCTTCCTACTCTGCCTAAAAAGAAACGTTCTCACTACTCCATATGTGAGAGAGGCTAGGGACGGCGTCGGCCGACATTGACCTCGTGGCTCGAAAAACAAAAGAGAGAGAGAGAGAGAGAGAGAGAGAGAGAGAGAGAGAGAGAGGAGAGAGAGAGAGAGGAGAGAGAGAGGGGGGGTTGGACCATATTGATCGAACATGTATCATTGGAGGGAGAAATAGCCCCAAATGTGGAAAAAGGCATATTTGGGAAAAAGGCATGATTTTTTCCAAGTATGGAAGATTTGAATACATGATTTAACATATGCTGGAACCGGAACCGATATATTCTGGTGTATTTGTACCGAAAGAGAGAGAGAGAGAGAGAGAGAGAGAGAGAGAGAGAGAGAGAGAGAGAGAGAGAGAGAGAGAGAGAGAGAGAGAGAGAGAGAGAGAGAGAGAGAGAGAGAGGTTGGACCATATTGTTCGAACATGTATCATTGGAGGGAGAAATAGCCCCAAATGTGGAAAAAGGCATATTTGGGAAAAAGGCATGATTTTTTCCAAGTATGGAAGATTTGAATACATGATTTAACATATGCTGGAACCGGAACCGATATATTCTGGTGTATTTGTACCGAAGAGAGAGAGAGAGAGAGAGAGAGAGAGAGAGAGAGAGAGAGAGAGAGAGAGAGAGAGAGAGAGAGAGAGGGGGGTTGGACCATATTGTTCGAACATGTATCATTGGAGGGAGAAATAGCCCCAAATGTGGAAAAAGGCATATTTGGGAAAAAGGCATGATTTTTTCCAAGTATGGAAGATTTGAATACATGATTTAACATATGCTGGAACCGGAACCGATATATTCTGGTGTATTTGTACCGGCCATAATTAAGAAAACCTGGCTGAGATTTTTTTAAAGGGATCTTTTGTGCTCGTGTGCTTTCGTGCTGCTGTCAACAACCAACAGGTTTTGAACCCAGCACCTCCTGTATGGGACTTCAACACCTTACCGCTATGTTGTGTCTCCATTGGCAAAACCCGGCTGAGATTTTAAGTATGCCTTACTTTAAGGAATGATTTTTAAATATATTTTAGTTATAAAACTGACATATTGTAGAGATTTTGAAACAAAAACAGGATAAATTTAAGATTTGTCCTTATTTAGATTGGTTGAAAAATATGTTTTTTTTTGGGAGCAGTGGCTAGAACCTAATAATATCCCTTAGAAATCTCGAGTGTTAATTAGGACGACAAAAAATGTCACATTTTGATAAAGGCATGTCGGTGAAGGTGACCCTCTACGGGAGTAAATGGACTCTCTCTCTCTCTCTCTCTCTCTCTAGAGTCCTACGTGTCCGTCGTACATAAAACAATCATAATGCCCAAAATTTAAGAAGAAAATCAAGACAAAAATTAGTTAATAAAAGTGCATTACAAGTCACGTCCAATTGAACTAATTGAATATCAATTAGTTAATAAATAGTGCATTACAAGTCACGACCAACTAAACTAATTGAATATCAATTAAACCACAAATAAGCGTCCTAAAAAAAAAACATATATTTCACCACCTAAATCTACTCCAATGAAGAGACCTGCAATTTGCAAGCCTTGCCATTTAAATAATTCACATTGGCACGATCGCATTTAGAAAATTTAGTTGCTGTTGCAGGGCACGAGATTTGGATTAATAAATAAAAAAGAATCATTACATAAACGCTCTTCGTGAGTTAAGTACACAGGGCAATTGGAGGCTCCTACTGTAACTGACAGCTTCTGCAAATATCTAGCTATGCAAGTTAAGCACACTTAACCTCCTCTTAATCTGGACGGAATTAAGAGCGATTAATGCTAGAATATTAGTAGAGGAAGCTTGGGCTGTCTAATCTCGTGGATTGGCTGTTGATTAGTGTTACATCAGCGAAGTGAGAGTGGGTTTCTAGCTGGTTAGGATTCAGCTTAATCTTGAGCTTAATCAACTGATCATCAGTGTGCTTTGGGCGGTGATTAGTGTGGTGATGATGATCACTGGCCGCGCCCTTTCTTCTCCTCATTTCCATCACTTTCTTGTGAGAATTGGAGTGTTTGTAGCTAAGGAAGGTCGGGCTTTTGGCCGGCCTGTATTCGTCAAAGAGGCGGCCTGATTTGAAACGGACACCACAAGCATTGCACAGAGTTTTGGGGCCTTCTGGGCCAGCTCTCCATTGGGGTGTTTTCTGAGACAAGCAGTGAGTGCAGCGCCTGGGCTGCAGGCCACCATTGATATTCACACTCTCCTCTCTGTAATCCTCCTTGTTGATCCAGCCATTAAGAGCTTGCTGATCCGAGCTAAACTTGCTAATGTTGCTCAAATCACTGTGGTGATCATCATTAAGCTCCTTGGAATTAGGGGAGCGAAGCTGCAAGTGAGTGGGGTAATCAGGGTGGTGATCATAATTCTCTTCTTGTTTGCATGGGAGGAAGCTGCTGCTGTGGGATTTTGGTATGTGGGATAAATTGGAGGTGGAATCCAAGCTGTTAGTAGGGGAGTTGTTGCTCCAACTACAAAGAATACTACTTGATGACCAGCCTGCTGAGCGAGCCCTCTTGCTCCTTGCTCTCCCTGTCACATGTGTATTAACATGGGGCATTATCACTGCATGTGGGCTCATAGTGTTACTCTTATCCCACCTTCCATTGCCATTATCCCCACCACCATCATCCCTTGCACCACTGCATTGCCCTGACTTCACATGATCCTTCCCATTGGCATCATCCTCATGGTCTTGCTTCAGCAATTCATCATAGCTGCCACCAATTGGCTCTGCATTGCTCAACAGAAAGGAGTCCATGCCGAATTTCGATGCCCCATAAATCAAACTATCCTCGCCGCCGAAAGAAGAAAGCCAGTCAAAACCAGTCTCGTCTCGGCACTGCAGACAGACACATACAACCAAGCATAATTAGACATGAGAAACTTATGACATACTAATTGTACAAATCCTTAACAATTTATGTTTTCTTACAAAATTACATAGTATCCATTACCATACAGGCTACCCTATAGGTATCCTAGACACACCAACTCCTCAGGACGATGACATAAACCGAACAATCAGCCCCTTTGCCTAATCTTACACTAGCCTCTTTTGCGGACAATTCCTTGCAAGTAACTATATAATCAATATAGGATATGCTTAACACTCCTAAGTAAACCCTCATGTCACTTAATGAGCCCAATGAGAGGGTACTGAAAATGAGAATGTAAGTTTACACAGTTTTTGTGAACTTATATATATACCATATCCTCGTTCTGTACGCATACATTCTTGCAAGATAAATATTTAATGGGGAAAGCACTAGGCCCAATACCAAACCATGCAGTATGCATACTATACACACTACCAAACACAGAGATAACACCATAAGTTAAGGTTTATGAAGCTGTTTACATTATTACAAACCGAGGTAGTACATTGTTAAGATTACATTATTGCCAACCGCTAAGTTAATTCTCAAATTATAATCTGCTGCAGCCAATCAAAACGTACACACTTGAGTGACAAGACGCAGCCATTACAAAGCAAGACATATTAGGTTTAGTACTGATGAACTACGCCATTGCAATCCCCATTGTAAGAGGAACTGCAGCAATTTTTTCAGAGCAAGCAGCAGCTATGCTTCGAGTGATAATTCTATGCAACCAATCAAGATCACCCATGTCAAAGAAAGCCATAAAATGCATTATTAATCCACCGACAATGTTATAGGCAGTAGCTTAATGAAACTTACAGGAGGAGTAAGGCGAGAATTCTTCATGCTAGCTTGTTGTAGGGCATTTTTAGAACCCAATGCTGCAGTATGTTGCAGCAATACAGAGCCACTGCTGTTTGTGTCACATGACTTGATAATGGAGGGGTCCTTGGAGGAGGGCTTATCATCAGTAGAGTGCTGCAATGCAGAATTCTTGCCCAATATATTGATGGGGGCTGCAAGGTCTTCATTGGAGAACTCAGAGAGGTCCTCAAGCAGAAAATCTTCTGCAATGTGGCTGCTTATATTGTACTCCAAGTTGAAGCTTGCTCTCAAGTCCATGCTATACATTGCATTGTTATTATTGCCAATGACCTGCATACTCATGGAGTTGGAGCTATTACAGCACCAGGGTTGAGCAATGACACTATGAGACGCACCTTGATACATGGTTTCAATGAATTGGATCCTTGCAATTATGTCTTGGCTAGAATCACTCCCAACAGCAAATTATAGAAATCCTTGTTGCAACACTAGGCTCTAAACAAAATTTAATAGCTCTTAACGGCTTGGATGTAATATTTTGGCAACCGAGGCTGCATTATTGAATCATGCAAATTGATGGGTTAATAGAAATTAAGCAGTCCCATTCACCGCTCTATCAGAGTAGCCTAGCAGTCTTTATCTTCAGGTGAATCATTTGCTAAAGTCCATCCCTGGGATCCTATCTAGATCCTCAATTTCCACACCATCATTATGAGACTTCGCTGCACAAGCCTCTACTTACTTCACAAACCAACTGCTGCTGATGGGGAAGGCTGACCTACAATGCTAACAAGAGAGGAGAAATTAGAATGAAGCCAATGTTGAAGGGCCAGAAGCCTAATGTGTAGTGCTGGGAGCTAGATGGAAAGAGAGGTGCGATGATGCAAAATGTCATCAACCGCTGCTGTACTCAAAAGAATTGGCCTTTAGGGGACAAGCTATATTGCTACTTTAGTCTAGTCTGTGAATGCATATTGTCTTCTTCTTAAAAAAGTGGGTGTGTGTGTATGTAAGAGAGAGAGAGAGAGAGAGAGAGAGAGAGAGAGAGAGAGAGATGGTAGAAAGCAGACAACGATTAGGGTGTTGAACTCCTCTTGCCAAGCTTAATTAAACTCAATTTACAAATGTAGAGCTCATGATCGATTCCTAGCTCGCACATACATGGCCACAGTAGCAAGAGGGAGTGTGGAGAGCTTCTAGGCTATGAGCAGACATGAGATCATGAGGGAGAGAGTACAAGGTACTGGTTCGGGAGACACAGGAAAGAGCTGTGGGCGTGTGTTTCTGAAGATGTGTGTGTGAGTGGTCTGAGGTAATGTAAGGAAAAGGAGGAGGGAGGCGGGTGGCGGACCAGAATTGATGACGACCTAACAAATGGGAAATCATGAGGCCGCCCGGCGCCCATCCAGTGTGTGCACATTGCACAAAAAGAAAATCCCTGGAGGCAATGAATACCTGGCAGTCTGGCTCCAGCTAACGAAACAGTACGAAGGGGGGACAAGTAACACGTTAATGAAAGGCCTTGGTACAAGAAACCGTATATAGCGCGGGTAGAGAACACAAAGAGGCGTTATCTGATGTGGCACCGCCTCGTCACCCTACGTACGTGCCCACCATGTCGCAGTACACGTGGCCATGCACACCCCCCCCCCCCCCTTTCCCTCACGTCTCCCAAACGTGCTCTCGCACTCCCCCTCCTCACCCCCACCCTTTCAACCTTTCCCCTACGTTACTTTCAACAACTTGAAAGGTTGGCTCACCCACCTATTACCCACTCCTACTACCATGACAGCATCCCAATGGGCTCCTCTTATGAAAAACCCCTTCTCCTCATGCTCGATTTTCGACCCGCATTATTTTTTTAACGTTTGCTTGAAAAAATCACGTTTAACAACGGTTCAAACCAGGCTAATAATGGTAAAACACCCATCAAACCTCCAAACCTCCAGCTTCAACCTTATTTTTAAGTGTGTTTTGGGACCCTGAACTACACTGATACCATTTAATTAAACTAGCAGGGATTACCTTCTCAATCCGTATGTCTAGCATTGAAAGCCCATCGACCCAAAAAAAGTCATAGTAACTAGCATGGAAAGCTCATCGACCCAAAAAAAGTCATAGTAACTAGCAAGGAGTTTTAATTAGTATCATCGATCCACATGGTAGGTTGACAAAAATAAGAAAACCTTGACCTAGCCAATACAAGAACAACAATTCAAAAACTTAAGAGGAAAACTAAAAGGTCATGTGTAGAGAACCCCAATGGACTCTCTTTCCCTAGCATTTAAAAGGATGAATCATGAAAGCTTAAGGGTCCTCACAAGTCATTAATGTTATGACATGGACTTACACATTGATGATTAGTAGACCAACACCTTAAAGAGATCTTTATCAAACCTGCCTACCCATCTAGTTTTAGCGTACATGACATCTATTGGCTATCAACCTCCTTCGCAATGCCAAGTAGGGCATGCTTGGGAAGCAAATAGTTCAACAACTCAAGGTAAAAAACGAAGTGGCTCATGGGTTGCACGATGAGTATGGACACTCAACAAATTAAGAGAGTCCTTACACTGCAATCTCTCTTCTTTAGAATGGAAATTGAGACAAGATTGCACATATCATGGCATATGGTAATGGACTTAATATTTTTAAAATGCATGAAGAAAATTTATCCTTATTTCATCTAACTAATACGAGACTTTTTCACGAGCCCCACATGTGGGGAGAGTTCTAAGCTCACCTCTATTCATAACTCTTGCAACATATCTACCCTAGATCAAAGCTTTGAAAGTGATAAATTCATTCGATTGGCACTATATCTACTTAAAGTACGACCCAAGGTACATGATGTATAGGGTTCTTCAATTTAAGTAGTTAAAGATTCTACTTGCATCACATGTTGAAAGCTTCCAATTGAACAACTTCAATCATGTATTTTCAAACCATTGGCATTTTAACAACCAATTCTACTTGAAATCTCTATAAGCATTTTTCTTCGATCACCATGGCATCTTACTTGAAAATTAAGATTTCTTTGTCTGAAAACTAAAGATAGGTGTTTGCATACAAGAATTTTGAGGCAAAAAACCATTTTTACCATGTTGTGCTAGTCACAGGAATAATGCTTTGTAATCTACATTCGAAGTGAAAACTTTAACAAGTGCTAAAGCTCACTTTTAACGATTAAAGTGTAGATCTACAAAACTCGATGCTAAATTTTTACAAGCTGACTATTCTCCTACATTCCATTTGAAAGCAACATTCTTACTAGCTTATGCCCATGCCTTATTGTATCAAAATAAAATGATGTATTAACTACTAAGGTAAGTTGTTGAGTAAATTGGTATATGGATATTTGTGGACAAGTAATGGGTATTATGATGAGCTAAAGGGACCTATTCATAAAATTAAATACACCACTCAATGATGGGACCATCTTGCTATGATATGTGCAAAAGTGCAAAAGGCTTAGGTGGACGGCTTAGATAGAGTTCTCTATTGTGGCCCAATGTGTTTTGGCCGATATAGGTTTTGAACATTTGGCAGTGTAATAAATGTATCCTGTAGGATTCAACATGCTATGACATATACACATGTCTACTATAAATAATTCCGGTTCACAAAGGTTTCCCAACATATGGTGGAAAGAAATAAATTCTTTTAGTTGCCATAATATTTAGTAGAATGGACACACTTAATTCTTCTTTTGTTCAATTGCGAGATTAGCTATTGAAGTTACATGCCACTAGGGTAGATTCGAACCCAAAACCTCTAATTTGGTAGGTATGGGTGGTATCGCTAGGCTATATAGCCCAAGAGGCTACACCTAATTTCTTATGGTTTCCTTGAGAAAAACATGACTTGTCTTACCTCAAGTTTTACGTCCACATCATGTGCCACGCAATTACCTAATGTTTTAGCAATATAATATATTTTCTTGAGTACAAAATGCACATGAGAAATTTATATTCTTATGTAGAGCAAATAAATAAATCCTACATTTCTAGCATTGTTGCTCTAGAAGGCGTTTTATGTTCTTTCAAGGAAGTTAGATTGATAAGTTTGTGCATTCGTCATCATGGAGGACCTTGCGTTTAAAATTTTATATCAAAGAGTGTGAGGATGCATTTATAAATTAATGCATGGCAACATATCCAATTAATTAAATGGGAAACCATATTATTTTAGATGAAGACTTGTTGGAGTATTTCTAAAGAATGGAAGACTTGTTGGAGTATTTACCTATGTGTTTGTGTGTGTATATATATACAAACGGATGTGTGTATATGTATGTATATGTGTGTGTGGAAGTCCTCTGTTGTTCATTTGCGACAGGTATTTGGTTGTTCGGCGTATGTACATGCGCCCAAGGAGCATGACTACGAGTTGGACTCAAAGTCTTAGGATATGACTTTTCTTGGATATATACTATATAAAGTCAAGTAAGGCCTCCCATCACCGACAGTATCCAGCCTGGGAAGGTTGTAATGGAGCAAGGTGGAGAGAAAGTTGTGCCTTGTAGAGTGAGGCAATAATCAAAGGGCTCTCGCGCACAAATCGAAGCCAGCTTGCAAATGCCAAAAAACGTCGGCAAGGCTACTTTTTTCAGCCCATTGCCAAGCAGCGCCACACAGATAAACAATTAGTTTATGCGCAAAATCCAAATTATTAATCAACCCGATGTCGTGTATTTCTAAAGTTTTTTTTTTTGGCATAATGCAAATGGGTTCTTCATATTTTTCAACGCAATGGTCGGCACCTCCCTTGCTTTTCCCACGTAGAAAGTTGATGAAAGTGTGCTCCTTGCTCCAATTGAAACCTCCCTATCCCACTTTTTTTTCCACATTGAAAGTTGGTGCTACTTGCTCCAATTCAAACCTCCCTAAGCCCTTTGTTGTACTCACCGGTCTCAACCCCGAGGTGCCTAGGAGTGTGCATTCACAGTTAAGGTCTGCTGGCCATGCACATGTAACATGGCCACTTCTTCACCACTTCTCATAGCTACCTCAAGAACCTGGCATTAATTAAGGTAATTCACCCAAATGCCACAAAATGTTTCCTCTACTACCACCTCACTTTCTCACATAGTGACACAGCTCCTGTTCTCCTTGCAGTCAAACCTTGCCATCCAATTGTCCAATGGGCTCTTCTTATGCAAAACCTCATCTTCCTAGTTTCTTCGTTCTTACAAGGCATAATTTTGTATCTTCCAAGCACGACTCTACGATAATTTGATTAATTCATGGTCATTTTAGTCTTTCAGATTGATTGATGGTTATTTTAGTCTTTTAGATTTGAACATTTACAAATCTAAATCATGTTGACTTATCTCCATAAGTTGAAAAAGCTTACTTTTGGCCTTAACAAAATTGTTAGATTATTTGTTTCTATCTATTGATAAGTTTAAGTGCTTTAAAAAATCCATAAGAGTACTACCTTAACAAAATTATTAGATTGTTTGTTTTTATCTATAATAAGAGTACTACCTCAACATAATTATTAGATTATTTGTTTCTGTCTATTGATGAAGTGTTTTAAAACCATGACATTATAAATAAGAGTACTAAAAGCTCAAAAAACTTTTGGAGCAAAAGTATGAACCTCATGAAGTAAACATTATGAGCAGAAAATTCACCCTACATAACAACCATGACCATCCCATTAAGTGTACAAATCAACTTAAATACCAAAGCTCAAATTACTTGTAGATGCCTTGTTATATGTGGCATCATCTTTGGAAGATGTTTATTTCTAATGCCTTTGTAAGTTTGTCACTTTTTTGACCACTTTCATAAAAGAAATGAGAAGTTTGACTGACAACTACCACAAAAAGCCTTTTTAATGGCACAATTTTTCTTAAAATAATTAAAGAAAAAACAATGAGGAAGTGATGGAGTTGCTTCTAGCACAAAGATTTTGTCTTACTAAACCTATTTGGTTAGATAGTTAACATGTTCAAAAGCATGTCCCCATTCAAAAGTTTTGTTTTTTTAAAATGTGTTTTAAAAAGAAGTAAGCAACAACATGGTTAGCCAAGGCTATCTTGTAATAAGTCCTCTAGCCCCCTCTTGCAAGTCCATAACACTCCGAACTCTCTATTGAGTTCCAACCGTCCCTCCCTTTTTCTTGGGGATAGACACCTTTTGCACCATCACTTTCTACTACTAGCCACATTTACCCTTGCTGTCATCACCTTTGAATGCATTCACATTCACACACACACACACACACACACACACACACACACACACACACACAAAATTCAATTCAATTTTCTCTTTAATGGTAAATCTGCACACACACTCACCCCTATGCACACACTCACATATATATACACACACTGACACATATTTACCTCTTTTTGTAAGTACACACACACACACACACACACACACACACACACACACACACACACACACACACACACATTAATAAACACACGCACGCACACACACACACACACACACACACACACACACACACACACACACACACACACACACACACACACAACTAATCTTAAAACTGGCATAATTTGTGCCTCATTTTCTAATTAATAATCCTGTATGTTAATGTTTGGATTGTTGTGTAGAAACTCATATCATTGACGGAAGAATAATGAGGACTTTGGATCATTCCACTCTATAATCTCTTCATGTGTGTATATACAGTTCGAATCCTAGCTAATTTTGCTTAGCAATACTGTTATTTTGCAAGTATACATGTGTAACCACATAACCATCTTTTTTCGTATTTTTGACCCCTTGTTTCATTATCTACTCCTAATTTCATCTTGTTTTGGTGTAAATTTATATGAGTATTGGATCCTTTCTTGTGCTAACAAATGTTACTTTTAGTAAGTTTTAATTATCCCATTTTTAATGTTCTCAGATTTTCTATTATTTTTATACACTTCCTATTATGGTACTTTGGATTATGGAACCCATTGGTAACTTAATATATGTGTATAGACCCTATCTATAGCTATGGGACTTACCCTACCAAGTCCTATAGCTGTAAGATAATAAATTAATGGTTTGAAGATAATTATCCTTTTCGATTTTATATACCCTTCTATTTTAACGCATAACAACTAGTTGGCCTCCTACGCCTCCTGCATTAATATAGGCATAACCTTTTGCTAATTTATGTCCACAATATGGCAACACGCTTATCCTCTGGCAGTCGGCACAATGAATGTGGTTAAAACATCATGCTAATTATAGTTAATTAGAAAAATTAAACTAATCACATTATATCCCTTACAGCTAGCTATAAATACACCCCTAGCTTGTTCTTAAACATTATCATTGGAGTAGCTGTTTTCAAGTAGTGTTATCTTATTAGATGGCTAACCCACAAGTGTGCAGATTACATAAGCTTCTTTGTCTTCATTAGCAGTTCCATTGTGTGGTGATTGTACGTAGCCATCTATACAATTCGTCATTTGCAGAATGTCCAGGTTTAAATAAGTTTCCTTAATTGATGCTTTGTTCTTTTTACTAACCTAACTACTTTAGCTCCCTTATAATCTTATAATATAGTTTTCAAGTGTAATTATTCTTTGCTAGCATTATATTATTATCTTTTGTTATACGGATTAATAAACCCGTACATGCTAACTTAATTCTTTAATAGTTGTTTTTACTCATAAGATATTTTAATATTCTTTATTTTCACTAATTCTGACAATAATAATACTCTATTGGCTAATACTTAATTGATATACTAGATGATTCATTAGTTGGGATATTTTCTCTATTAATTGTTGTATTTCATTTTAATACTATGTCCCTCCGCGAGCCCATGGGTGCTCGAAACGGTTTGTAATGTGGTGTGCATTGAGTTGTGCATGCATAGGCGATGCACTTCATGGGTTGGTTCCCACCCAAACTTCTATGTTCAAATGGGACTCAATGGTTCCGCTGTGAGCGAGTCGGCTCAAAATGGACTTCGTGTCTAGAATGGTAGACTAAGGTGTTAAACAACATTAAAATGGTTGGTGTCAAAAGTGCCCTATATAAGTGGTTTCACACATGTGGTGTAGATCCCGAGTTGTATTTTTCCACAAGAAGATGTTCACACACGGATCCCTGCAATAGGCTGTGGCCACGAGCAAAATTGTAGTTATCAAACAAAATTTGTATCGTCCTGAAATAGCAGGCAAATATCAGCTTGTAAAAATAAAGCCGTGGAAATTGTTTTGACCACTTTGATTTTGTGGGTACCCTGCCCTTGCTTGCACGCATAAAAAGGATTGTATTTTCTCTCACCCAAAATTATGAGGGTCTTGGCACTGCTGCTTTCTTTTCAAAGGTACTTTTCTAGTCCTGAAATTCCCTCCAATCCTCTGCACCATCAATCTCATCTGTAATCTAGCTCCCCTGTATGAGTGCTAAATTCTTTATCTTCTTTTATCCCTTCTCCTTGGTGATAGCGATATAAGTGAAAGCTCTCTTTGGCCATGCTTATGGTGTGGTAAGCTTTTATTTCTTTTTTGTTCTTGCTTTCATCTACATTGCATGCTTATTTACAAACCTTAATCTATGCTTAACCCTTCTCCCTCAACCTAATCTATTCTAAATCCTAATATATTGCCAAACCCTAATCTACGCTTATGTCTATGCTACACTCTAATTAGTGGAAACCCTTATCTATGCTAAACCCTAATTTATACCTAACTCTATGCTAAAGCTTAAGTGTTAGGCTTCTCTACTCTCTATTAGGGTTTGCAAATAAACCCTATTAAATTTATGCCTATCTCTATGCTAAACCTTAAGTGCTAGGCTTCTTTACTCTTTACTAGGGTTTATAAATAAGTGTTCTTTTTAGAGTAATTAAGTCTCATTAAATGCATTGTTTCTTGGTTTTTTTATTTTTTTACTAACATTCTTGGTTTTTATGTGTGGGGTTCTCTAATCTTTGATAGGGTATGGCTTCTCTTTTCTTTAGCCTTAATAAATAACTCTGGCTTAGCATAAAAGAGGCATGGTTTTTTTTCTTGCCCTATTTAGTTTTTTTTATTATGCATGTATGTGATAAAAACCCTAAGTTATGCCTATCTCGATGCTAAACCTTAAGTACTAGGCTTCTCTACTCTTTTATTAAGGTTTGCAGATAAGAGTTCTTTTTAGAATAGGTAACCCTCATTAAGTGCATTGTTTATTTTCTTTTAATTTTTTTAGTGACATTCTTTATTTTGGTTTTTGTGTGTATGTATTCTCTAATCTTTGATAGGGTATGTCTTCTCTTTTCTTTAGCCGTTATCAATAACTTCAGTTTAGCATACTCGAGGCAAGGTATTTTTTTTCTTGCCCGATTTAGTTTTTCTTATTATGCATACTCTCTAATGCATGTTTACAGCTCTCTTATATATGTGCTCTTGTTTTGTAGGTATTATATTTTTTGGGCCTAACACCTTCCCAAGCACTTGAGGTAAGGTCTTAAACCCTAATATTTTTGATATTCTTTTTAGTAAATACTTAGGTGCTGGGGAGATTTATTTCTTTTTAATAATTTCATGTATACAGCATATGAATCAAAGAACATCAAAAATAATTATTGTGCTCAAAGCCAATCCATAAGCTAGTTGAGCCACAACAACAGGTATGGGTACCCAAAAGGACCAACAAGGGTAGGGCTAAAGTTAATGAAAAATTGACCTTTGAAGAGTGAGACAACTACAAAAGGGGCATATGCTCAAATTAAACGATTAGCACACCCTTGGACTTATTCAACTTTTGGTCACAACATTTTTGGTGTGAATGTGTCGACGCCCATGAAAAACCCCAACTTTTTTTTCACATCGACAATAATTGAACCCATCAATCTCTTATCTCTACTTGTACTAATGACTCTCCCTAACTTCATCTTGCACCACATAGCTAACCTTTTTTGTCGTGATTTTATCCATCAAAATCATGCGTGAAAAATACCCTAGTTTTTCAGGGAGGTTTTTTACACCTGAAAAATTTCAAACATTGCATCTTTTTTAACTTCCTTCCCTCATAAATGTAACCAATATAAGTAGAATGCATAAAATATATAAAAAGATAGCCATTTTTTGGTGTTCAATCACGATCGTTAAAAAACAATTGGCACATCTAAAAAATTGTTTAGAACTAACATATTTTTTTACTAATTACATCTTCTCAAGGCTAACTAAATTGTTTAGAACTAACATATTTTTTACTAATTACATCTTCTTAAGGCTAACTAAATCCTCCTAATAAGTTTTCACTCAATCACTAACATTTTTAGTCATGAAAAGTTAGATTGGTTTCCAAGCACTAAAAGTTCCCACAAATGGTTTCTAGGCACTTTTAATCCTTAATCCACATGTATCCCTTAACCATTCTAACTTGATTTTTTTAACAAACTTTTTTTTGGTGTAAATATCTCTAGATACTCACTATCGTGAAAAACCAGATTGATTTTTTATGCCTACCAAAAAAACCAATCCAAAGCAACTTAATTTATCCAGAAAGTTACACTAACATCTGCACATAACACATTAACACACTTACACAGGCCATATCTAACATTTGCACATAACACATTAACACACTTACACGGGCCATATCTAACCTCTGCACATAACACATTAACACACTTACACGGGCCATATCTAACATCTGCACATAACACATTAACACACTTACATGGGCCATATATATATATATATATATATATACATACATACATACATACATACAAGGCAATGAGGAGCTAGAGTGAGGGATGACATGATTGATTTCCAATGTTATAGGATGTCTCCCTCCATAATGAGGGAGTGAGTGAGGGTTGGCATAATTGATTTCCAATGTTACAGGATGGCTCCCCCCATACAAAAGTACGAGGACTTAGATTACACATGCTCGGGACCAGAAGCTTCTGGTGGGACCAAAACTTCCCCAGTTAAGAAGAAGGGAAAAAAGAAGGTCCCTTGAGCTCATAAGCTGAACCACATTTGCCTGTACGTAAGGAATGTGGCCAGTATAATTATTAAAAGGGAGGCGTCGACATCAAAGGGGCAACTCTCCTTCCAATACCGTGCCCTGGAATGCCTACTCTTCTTAGACACATCAGAAGTGAAGGAAAATATTAGTTTGGATTAGTACACAAAGCATTTGCCCTGAAGATAATCAACGTAGAATAAGAGAACCAATCAGGGGAGGTCACTATGCGCCTGATGGTAGCACAAGGAGGGTGGTGACTGGGGTGATATCTGGCAGGAATGAAACTACCCTCAACCACCCATGGTTAGTTTCCATGGGTGTTTCTCGTTGGGTATTCTAGAATAGCCTCTTTTTTCCCATGTTCAAGCCTTTTTGTTTTGTTCTCTACACCTATCCACCGATGGCATTTCTAGTTGGAGCTTATTCGGAAATGGCAAGCCTACTCTGGAGGTAGGGTGTGCAATGACTCTTACTAAGTTGCTGACTGTTTTAAATTTCATTTATGATGGACCGAGAACGAGGTTATGATGCACTCACCAGTAGTAGGAACATCGACGTCACATGCACTGTGGTGGTAGATGACTCATGTTGGGAGCTAGGTCTGGATTGGATGAGCTCGTGGAAGAGGAATATCTAGGTATATGCAGCCTATAGTTTTTAGTGGTACTTTTATGGGCATGTGACTATCAATTGGCATGCACAATATGGCCCTAATCACTTCCCCACTTATACGGCCCCAACAATGTAGTTTTGCAGCGATTTTGGAAGAATAAGACATCCTCAAAATTACACCACCTGGAGCAAAAAAGCTTATCAGGTAAAGGATTATGTGAGACTAAATTCCGTACCCTTGTGGAGTTATGTGGATCCTGTATGATAATTGAGGCGCTCATGAGAGAATGGTTTACATATGGTTTAAGGAAGAAAATTGAAGCTTGCAGTAGGCAGTTTGATCTATTGGAGGAAGCTGCTTGAAGATCGGAGCACAATTCAGGGGAAACTTCAACTTCTAAGAAGGGAAAGAAGAAGTGAGACTAAGGTTCCTCAGAAGATGAGCAAGAGGAAGATAATTTGGATGATGACTTGGATGTAGAGAAGCCTTGGGTATGGTTTATTCATTGAGAATAATTTAAGGCATTAGGGCAATCATTTTGTCTTCCTGTTGATTATCAAGCATTTGTGTGTTCTAAATCCCAGCCTGACGAAAGCTATCAAGATGGATGATGTTATTGTTGCAAGAGTTTAATTTCACCATACATCATAAGCCTGGAAGTGAATTGTAAAATTTTTTAATTAGATTTCGGAGAACCGTCGGCTAGGGTAGTACCAAATTAGTTTTTAGATGCTGAATCGTTCACTCTAGATGATGATGATGTGGCTAGGGTAGTACCAAATTAGTTTTTAGATGCTGAATCGTTCACTCTAGATGAGATGATGTGGTATGATGAGATGCTGATGTTCCTAATGTGGTATGATTCCATCAATTACGTAGTATGATGAGATGCTAATGTTCCTAATGAATGTATTATTCTTGAAAGGAATGTCTATTGTACTTTGTAGGGTAGAACTTTCATGGTTGTTGGGCTAATTATATAAGATGGGATCAAATCTTAAGATGGTGTATCATGAGAAAGTTACAATAATTGTGGAAGTACATCAAGGGTGTGAGTGGAGGACACTTCTCTAGAGAAATAATAGGCAGTAGGAAGATATTTCTAGGTAGGTTTATGGTGGCTCATAGTATTAAAAAATGCCTAGTAATTTGCAAAAGCTTGTGATTTTTGCCAGTGGAATTCAGTTAGGTCAATTGAATGTTGCTAATAAACTATCACATAATTGTAAAAGTGGGTGTTGGATTTTGTGGGTCCTTTCAAACCTCTAGCTTAAAGAATTAGTAATAAGTACATTTTGGTGGCTACTTATTACTGCACAAAGTGGGTGGAAGGCCAAAGCTCTTAGAGGTAATATGGCTACCTCAATCAAATTTTTATATATGAAATGATAATGACTAGATTTGGCTGTCCAATTAAACTAGTAGTGATCAAGGTCAAATATTCTTAAACGAGGTCATCCAAATTATTATATAATATCATATGATAATCCACAAAAAATCCATAGTTTATTATCTGTTGTAGGTGAATGGACATGCTAAATCCATAGATCAAGTATTACAAAAAATCTTGAAAAAGGTTGTCAACAAAATTGGAAGACCAGGATCACAAGTTATATTCAACATTATGGGCATTCCTGACAGCTTACAAGGTCACACATGACATCGTCCTTTCTCATTAGTTTATGGCGCCGATGGAATTTATTATTTCCAATTTTTTGACTTGTAGGTGACTTCTAGACTCTTCGGAAGAGGATCACCCATCATCTAGAGTCGTTTTGACATTGGGAGAGAAGAGACTTCAGAGTACCGACATTGTTGATGTCGTCCACAAAAACACTGAAAGCTCTTTGTGGATGAAATGCCAAGTTCAAGATTTTTGATCTGGGTAGGGTAAAAAATAAGATGCCTCCATGAATATATAATTATAGGTGGGTTGGTGATTATTCCTCCTATATAAACCTAAAGTTATAGAAAATGTGGCAAATGTTTTTAAAAAATGCCCTAAAATGTCCAAAATTGGGCGAATATTTTCTAAAACCTTCAAAACGGCCAAAATTTGGGCAAATATTCTAAGATGCTGGGTGAATTGTTTTTTGGAAAAACCCAATTGGCGAAGATTAACTTTTATTTATTTTTTACTTGGATGTGGGTGATCTAGTTTTACTAATCAACAGCACAATGGGTTTGCATTCGGGTAAGCTTAAGATATGGTGGATCAAATCTTCCCAGATGTTTGCAAAATGTGGTACATTCGAATTGACATCATTGGATGGTGTAAAGTTACCAAAGACGATGAATGGGCTCAGACGGAATCCCTATTTTGGTAAATTCCCAGAGATAACACCGACGTATACCATTGAAAGGTGTGATTTCCTACAAGGCTTGTATCATTAGCTTTAGTTTTAGGAAGGGGGGTTACTTGTGCGCAGTACCTATGTGGCTTATGCTTTCATACTCTTCTTCTACTACGGTAAGCATTACTTCTTTATCTCTTTTCTGTGGCTTGTGTGCTTACCTCATCTCACCCCATGAGAATCATTACTTCTTCATCTATTTTTTGTGGCTTATGTGCTTGCCTCCTCACCATGAGAAGCTTCTTTGATTGATTATGATGCAGGTGGATTCTCAAGGTTAAGAGTGTTAGTGGGAAAATCACCACAAGGAGGAGAGAAAGAATAGTTAGTAATATTTTCATCAGTGACATCATGAGCCTCATTAGCTTTATGGGGATAAAATGACATAAGAGGTGCTACTATAGAGCTGTTTGATAGAATAAATTAATAAGTTATCCCTCTCCTTAGCTTCTTCATCTATATCTCCTTGGTCAAGAGAGGAGGTGGCTTAGTTGACTCAAAGAATGTGCCTATTTCTTACTCTTCCTCTTAAGGGATAAAAGTTGAATATTGTACATGCTATATAGAAAAGTCATAAAGTAGTGAAGTTAAGAGCTTTTCTAGGTGAGAATAGATATCATTGTAACAAGAATACCCATAGGATGGTATAAAGAATTGTTATGTACTAGGTGGTTATAATTTAAATATTAAAGAATACCCATAGGATGGTATACATAATTGTTATGTGCTAGGTGATTATAATTTAAATATTAAAGAATACCCATACGTGATTATAATTTAAATATTAAAGAATACCCATAGGATGGTATACATAATTGTTATGTACTAGGTGATTATAATTTAAATATTAAAGAATACCCATAGGATGGTATAAAGAATTGTTATGTACCAGGTGATTATAATTTAAATATTATAATAAAGTATAATAATACCCATAGCATGGTATAAAGAATTGTTATGTACTAATAAATATTTATAGGCTTCTAAACACTCTCATGTTTTAACCAACCAAAACTATGTTGTAGCTTCTCCTATTCTCTAAGGATGCTAGTGTTGATGGGATGTTAGGCGGCATGTGGAGTGTTAACATCTCTTCCCTATCATCAAAGATGATGGACTATAACATGACCCAAAATGTATCACTATAGGGTTTGAAGGATAAGCATAAATAGTTATACTGTTAGAAAGCTCTATATTTTCATATAATATAAATATAATAATTATAGGGTCATCATATCACCCTTTATTTTGCTTTTAATGCATGTAATCTCCCATAAGGTTAGTGGATTCACAATGTCTATGTTGAACTATATGAGTGAGAAGGTTAGTGAAGCAAAAAATAAAGAGAAGGCTTTAGAAGGGGCTTTAAGAACTATTAGCAACAATGCGTAGGTCAAGGCTCTCTCTATATGTTATTCTAGTTTTTCAACATTTTCATGTGCTAGAAAGTTCTTGCTACATGTGCTAAAAAATTCTTTCTAGCACATGTTGGTGTGTATTATAGGATTCTAAACACTCTTATGTTTTAACCAATCAAAACGATGTTGTTGCTTCTAAACACTCATGTTTAGCTAATCAAAACTATGTTGCAGCTTCTCCTATTCTCTAAGGATGCTGGTGTTGATGGGATGTTAGGCATGTGGAGTGTTAACATCTCTTCTCTATCATCAAAGATGATGGACTAACATATCCCAAAATGTTAGTACTCTAGGGTGTGGGATGGGATGTTAGGCATGTGGAGTGTTAACATCTCTTCTCTATCATCAAAGATGATGGACTAACATGACCCAAAATGTTAGTCCCAAGAATGCTAGTGTTGATGGGATGTTAGGTATGTGGAGTGTTTACATCTCTTCTCTATTATCAAAGATGATGGACTAACATGACCCAAAATGTTAGTCCCAAAATGTAGCACTCTAGGGTGTGGAGGATAAGCATAAATGGTGATATTGTCAGAAAACTCTATATTGGCATCTAATATAGATATAATATTTATAGGGTTATCATATCACTTTGTATTTTTCTTAATGCATGTAATCTCCCATAGGTTTAGTGGATCCACAATGTCTATTTTGAACTATATGAGAGAGGGTTAGTGAAGCAAAAAATAGACAGAAGGCTTGAGAAGGGGCTCTAGGAATCACAAGTAGCATAGCAATAGTGCCTAGGTCAAGGTTCTCTCTCTATAAGTTATTCTAGTCTTTCAAAATTTTCATGTGCTAGCAAGTTCTTGGTCTAGAGTTGTACCATGAGTGGGATTAACCACCCTTAGAAAGGCTAGATTTTGTCCTCAAACTAGATAATTGAGAAAGGGTAATGGCAATTGGTTTGATGAGAGACATGCCAATTTGGATTCTAGACCTAAGGAACTTGTTAAAGTTATAATCCGTTCCATGTTTTGGTGTTATTGTGGGGATACTATGGCTTTGAATATATTTTGGTAAGGCCATACTATTTTAGGAAGACCATTAATTATTTAGATAAATAATCCATGATTGGAAAAAGTGTAAAATAATAAACAGATGTTAAAGATTAATACCCACACTTGGGTTCCAATCTAATTGCATCTAGGGAACTTGACATTGAATTAGATGCCACATAGAGAGGAACGAGGAGACTTTTGTGATGATGATGCAAATATTCATAGTGATGATGAGTACATAAATTAAATATGCGATCTTGTAGAAATTAATGCTTTAGATGTCTATTACCATGGAGTAGCAAGGTTAAAGCAACATAACTTCCACCTACCACATTAAATCTAATAAAAGAAAACATCTAAGGGAAATTTATGGCAGTGAAGCAACAAGGAGAAACAAAAATAATCAATGAACCAATCTTACATTTACTTTTGGTAAAGCACAACATAACTCCACATGTATAGTGCAAAAGATCCAACAACTGTGTCTATGTTCAAATTTGGACCAACTTTAGACATAAAACCTGAAGATTCAAAGCCATCAAGATTACAAAAAGGAGGGAATTCGCCTTGGGAGTCTTTCTTATGATTCCTTAGAATCATTTATGAGAGGTTGAACTATAGTCTTGAGGCTCCAAGGTCAAGCCAAGATGGGCTCCAAATTTTTTAATGATAGGTACCCAAGAATAAGTGACACCATGGTACTCCATATACAAATCAACATCTCCCATGGGAACACTCCCATGGTGTACCTCAACACACTAAGGGCCTTATGGATTATTCCACGATACATGCCCATCTTACATGCACATATTATGCAGGTATAGACCTTTGGACTACATTTGTCATCAATGATCACTGGGGCCCCACCATCTTAGTTGAGAGTACTTGGAGGTTCTTAGGATATTTGCATTTTGTGTCACATATTCATTATTTGCAACTAAAATGGCAAGCATTGATGTATTTGGGATGCTTTTCACTGAGGATAACCTTGATAGAACAACCTCCCCATTGTATTCCTATATGATACATCATGTATTAGTTACCAAAGGGAATTAAAATATTGTCATTGGCATTAAGGAATGCCCTTGCTAGTGAATGATAGTATAGGTACTTTGGATGGTGATACTAGTTTATATATGGGTAGTCCCATTCTCCGAGCAACCTTCGCCAAGCAGGGTGAAAATTAGAGCCAAACTTGGCAGAAAACCCCCAAAAAATTAGAATTTTTAAGACTAAATTACACAACACAAATGTAATTAGAAAGCAGTGCATCACTTTGTGCCAATCCAACGAGCATAAGACATATGCACTTACATAATTTTCCATTCTCACCTCACCATTAACCTGTCAAAAGACACCAAAATTGCATGAACCACCAATACACAAAACCGGGCTATACCAGAGTACATATATAAGTGACCGTTCTTACATAACCACAAATCTATTGGAAGATCCCAAAATTGTTTGAACCACCAACACATAAAACCATTCCAAAACAAAGGTAGAGAAAACATTATAACCACCCAAAGCTGAACCACACAAAACATTCTAACAATCCCATGTGCTGCTAAAGACCCCAAAAAGGCATAAACATCCAATGAAACATAACCACATTTAGTCGCGCTCTTTTAAGGTGAAACATTTGATCGCCTGCCTCCAAGTGCTTAAAACAACTCAATTTTTGTTAGAGTTATCTGGTGAATAAACTCATGAGCAGTCGCATCCAAACCAAGGACCTACAAAGTAAACAAATTACATGTGCTTGCATGGAATGTACGTAGAGCGCTTACTCTTTCTTTTCTGAAAATCTTCACATGTGCATCTTGGAAAGTTGTTGATCATAACAGAGTAGTTCACTCCCAACGCTCTAGATCCATCAGTGCTTACGTAGAATGCTTACATAGAAGATATGAGACTCATTGCATACAACAATGGCCTCATGGACTACCTGTCCGTCCAAGTTTCGCCGACCCTTATTAACATTCTCATTAAATTCTTTTGTTAACCTTGTCCTCCATCTCACAATTTTTCTGTTCACGAAACTGTGGATGAAAAGCACTAGACACCGCACCATTCGACACTGCATCATTCCATTTTCTTTGTAGAACAACAATCCTTTTTTGCAAAATGAATCCATTTCTTTCAAGCATTTGCAGCTCATGACAATCCAATTTGGTATCTTCTTTCACAGGCCAAACACCGAGTGCCATTCTGGTGCGCCTATCACATGGTCCGCGTCTCAACATCCCAAGAGTGTGTCAGAGACGAATTGTAGAACCAACAACTCCACCGGGATACACTTTTTGCAACCCTAAAAACATGGAGATGGAACTCCATTGTTTCTGTTCAATACCAAATCTACCATTTTGTCTTGGCAATTGTCCAAAACGTGTTACTTTGCTACCAGGAGTAGTTATGTGAATTGATCACATTGTTTTGGGCATTTTAGTCTCCACACATGCACTTTTCTCCACGCTCTCTACATTCCGCATGCTACCCTGGGGATGGTCTATTGTCACAGTCACACACCCTGGCCGATGACTGTCTTCATCCAAGATCTCGCTTGGATCTGCACAAAGTGGATGCTTCTGGCACACACTTTGCTAACCTCTCTTGCCCGCCATGCTGCAAATTAGAAGAATCAATACCCATCTCCTGCATAGTTGTGTGAGCCAAATCAAGGAGTCTTTTGCCCGGAAGTTGTTTTTTCACTCATAGTCATAAATCTGTTAGCCATGTTCTACATTTTTGGGCCTATGCCAAACTACACACCTTTCAAGTAAGCATTATACTAACACTTTGCAAAATAGCCAATGCCATGTTTCACTACAAGACAATGCTGCCATACACGCGATAAATTACGGGTGCGTGTATGGTTACGCATGTATTTTTATAGAATCGAGCGCGTGTATTTTGGCATTTAAATTTGCGTGTATATTGGCTTTTATCAGCGCGTGTATAAGCGCGTAAAAATACACGCAATAATACACGCATCAATACACGCATTAATACACGCATTAATACACGCTTGGTGAAAAAAAACTGAATTCCTTTACAAAATTAAAAACTATTTTCTTTAAACCATCTTATAGTACATTACAGTATATATCATTACACAATCCCACTACATGCATTTACAACAATGAAATATATTCAAAAATAAATCATGAGATGATAATTAAAAGACAACACATACAATAGAAATGTCATCAATTTAGAACGATACAGTGACGGATTGGTTAGGGTTCGATCTCATCTTCAATAAGATCCATCCTTGCCAAACGATCAACATCAATATCCATTTGATCAATTTGTAAGGCTACGATTAAATTTATTCCACTATCGATATTCTGTACTCCATTGATAATGGTATCAATGTCCTGATCATCCTCATCAACATCACCATCATCTTCAATAAGATCCATCCTTGCCAAACGATCAACATCAATATCCATTTGATCAATTTGTAAGGCTACGATTAAATTTATTCCACTATCGATATTCTGTACTCCATTGATAATGGTATCAATGTCCTGATCATCCTCATCAACATCACCATCATCCTCAATGGTAGGGTCATTCTCAGATTATGAGAAATGGCACGCTTATCCTCATTATCATGATCATCTCTTATTTCTTGATCATCGATCACAACATCTTCATTGGCATGTTCGACATCATCTTCATTGCGGCTTGTTACATCCTTCATATGCTCCATATCAGTGAATGTATTATACATCACTTTGGAACGTGGTGCAATAGGGATGACGTACCACCATTTAATGTCATGCACCATTGGTAGATAGATAACCTACTCAAATACACATACTGCAGTAATTAATTAGCATATCAAAAGTCAAGGGATACCGAGCTTAGATATATATGTACATGAAACACATTAGTAAAAAAATGCATACCTGCTCACATTGTTGTGGCAATACGAGCCTATCTTTCTTTGTTTGCCAAAAATTTGTAGAGTCAATAGTTACATAGCCACTTGCATGGCGTTTTATCGTTGCATTAGGCCCTTTTTCCACCGCGTTCATTTGCCATTTGACATCCAAAACATACACAAAGAAGCGACGAAAGTCAAGCCTAAATATGTCTTGGATTGTGCCACAATAATCATCCATTTTTCCATTAGCTCCCTCAAAGCTACTAATGACACCGCAATCTTGTGTATTCCTCTTTTCATCAATTCTTTGTGTTCGAAAATGCTTGCCTTCATACCATATACAATTGAACATAGTGCACTAGACCAAAATAGAAGCAATATTTATGTAAGCAATGTGAAAAAATATTAAAAGCAAATCACTTACAACTAATGCAAAACATTAGTTCTATGTACCTTTAACATGCATCCTCGTGCATACTCCCATTCTTCCGCTGTGATATGCAGCCCCTCACGCTCTCTGCTCTCTCCATTTCCTCATGCAACCAATCAACATGGATATCATTCGGAAGTGTTGCTAGATGCTTAGGGTACGCCTTACGAGAGCCATGTTGCCTCTGAAAGAGAGCTCTTTCTGCTTGTCTTTTTGTCTTTGCATCCTCATATCTTGTAACCCATCTGCTCATCACATCACTATTAAGGATGCAAGTGAAATTGAGATCATCACTATTAAGGATGCAAGTGAAATTGAGATCATCAATCAATGTTCTGTCAATTACTTTACTCTGTCCTTTTTCTTGAGGCACAATAGAGGTCATCCTCAAGTCCTCTTCATTGCTCCATAGTCGTGGCAAAGAGCTATCCACCTGACCAAGAAATTCTGAAATATATACAAGAGACTCTTGTATCAACTAACCCTCGGCCATGCTTCCTTCAGGCCTTGCACTTTGCCTCACAAAGTCTTTTAAGGTCTTCATGAAGCGCTCTAGGAAAAACATCCAACGTGCATGCACAGTGCCACATAAAGCGATTTCATCCACTAAATGCACAATGAGATGTAGTTGACTTGTGAGAATGGTTCGCGGAAAAGTCTCCTCTATCAAACAAACCACCTCCACTGCCATAACACGCACATCATCCAACGTGGTTGGATCAATTGCTTTTTGGAATTAACATATCTGAAAAAAAATAGTACGTTATACCTCATGCACGTTCATTTTGCAAGGTATAATGAAGGGTGATTTGACATGGGTTTTACATACCTCACAAGCTCGCCCATCTTATAAATACATTTTTTCAAACTCTTATTTGCACAATGGTCGATGCTAGTAGGTAGTATGAACTGTGCACATAAGAGCACATGTATGTATGGTTTATGGCATTACAAAATTTAATTTCAACGTACAAGACTTGGAAAACACTTACTTGGAGCATCTTGTGCCAATCGTGGGACTTCAACCCATATAGTTGCTCAACGCCTCTTTTCTTAGTGGTTGTAAAGGCTCCCTTCAATGATCTCATGCATCGAGTGGGAGTACGCAAAGTGGTGATGGCCTGCTTTACCTGCTTCTCCTCTTTCTTTGATATAATCCATGGTGCAGGCGAAAGACGAACGTGCCCACCCTCCTCTCGTGGGTGGCCAAGCTTGACGCATACGTCCTCTGCGACCCGCAAGTCCTCACGTACGCTAACATTGTCTCGTTTACCAATAATATGTTTCCAAATACCAGATCCCACATTCTTGAAGATGTGCATGGGATCAAGAAGATGGTTGATCTTAAGATGGGTCCAATATGGTAGCCGAAAAAAATGGAGTACCTACACACAAGGGATTGCTCTATGTGACCTTTAATCCAATTAGAGACTACACAAAACAAGATTGAAAAACATTACTATACCTGTTCATGCCATCTGGAGGAAGAATATTTGTAGACTCCCAAATACGCTTCCAATCTTTTGCACGAAGTGTTTGTGGAGGAATGTTACTCTTACTAGCAACATATTTAGGATGATCTGAGGGGAGAAATCGATGATGATTATTGAATATGGTCTTACACAAACCGTCAGCATACTAATGTACTAACGAAGGGCCACAAATAGGACATGCATGTTTACCCGATGTTTTCAAACCTGTTAAAATATAAATAAAAGTTAGAATAATAAAGTCAATATTTATAATTAATATAGCCAATAGTATTAGAGTAGGGAGGTAATTAGAATTCTTACCAGAACAATCGCTGTATCTTGAAAAGTCATGCATTGTCCACATCAACACTGCTTTTAAGTCGAAGTGTCGAGAGGAGGGAGGCCTACTAATGTCCACCACCGCAACACCTCTCCATAGTTCCTCCAACTCATCAATAAACGGTTCGAGGTAAACATCCATATGCTTGACTTTATGTTTCCCTGAAATTAGAAGGGATAACATAAGATGTCCCTTCTTGATCGCCATTGATGGTGGAAGGTTGTAATTCACCAACACAACTGGCCACATGCTATATGCGGTACTTTTGAAACCAAATGGATTCACTCCATCCATACCTAGGCCAAGTCTCAAGTTTCTGGGCTCTGTTTTAAAGCTGGGCCACTCATCTTCAATATGCTTCCAAGCAGGAGTGTCTGCGGGAATTCTCCACATGCCATCATCCGATCGATGTGGAATGCCATGACATGAGCTCTGCTATGGATTTGCACTTGAACATGTGTTTGATGCGAGGAATTATAGGAAAGTGTCGCAAGACTTTACGAGGTACATCAAAACTCTTCACATCTGTTCTATACCTTGCTTCACCACAAGTGGGACAATGTCGAGCCTCCTTATGCGTCCCACGAAAGAGAATGCAATCATTAACGCATGCATGTATGCGTCCCACGAAAGAGAATGCAATCATTAACGCATGCATGTATGCGATCATAATCCAATCCTCCAAAAGATGTCACATAGCGTCTCGCTATGTATCTTGAGGTGGGTAGTCTATTTTCTTTTAGAAGCATGTTTGATAATAGCCTGCATCCAATATCATCAATTAGTCATAAATCTTAAACCTTAAACCACTAATTCAAATTTGCAAGTTAGAATGCTTACTTTAATAATGCGTCAAGACTTGTATTGCTCCATCCATAAACTATTTGTATATTGAGTAGTTCAAGTGAAGCACGTAAAATAGAGAATGTGCACCCTTCAAAAACCGGTGTCGACGATGAAGCCTTGTAAAGATGCTCTTGTTCCATATCATTGTTGTCCATACCTTTGGGATCATCCTTAAAAAGTTTCCACACCATATCGTCAAACACTTCCTCTTCCACAACTTCGTGGGGTGCAGGGCTATTGTCATCCCTTTTCCACTCATCTCTGACAATAGATCCCGAAGCTCCAGCATCATCTCGTCGACGCTTTGCGTGCTCTCGCCGCGCGTAGGGCACCATGTTAGGGTGTGGTACTGCATCCTGCTTCAATTAGAGTTTATATATTATAACTCCATTAATTTAATTTGGATACCATGAGTCATTTGAATACCATCAATTTACATCTACTCACCTCTAAACCTGTTTGATTCCATTCTCCATACATGGAGATGTGATTTAAGGTAATTCGACGTGCTCGTACAATGCATCCTTGACATCGATTACACATACATTTGATCCGTTGCCCCAACCACACATCGCGATTACGATGACGCATTGTCTCATCTTCCCCAGAACTGCTTGAGGAGGTTGATGACATCCTGTGTAAACCAGAAAACACAAAATCATGTCAATGTTTTTAATGTGGATATAAACGCGGCTATTTTCTAGAAATTGCGTGTATTAATGCGGTTATTTCCTAAAAATCGCATGTATAAACGCAGGTATTTTCTGAAAATTGCGTGTATACACGCGGCTAATTTACTGTACACGCAAAAATACACGTGTAATTACACGTGTATTTACACGCGACGACTATTTAAACTAAAAATAGCCCGCCTTTCCCAAATAAACATTTTGAATTACACGTGACGACTGTTTAAACTAAAAATAGCCCGCCTTTCCCAAATAAACATTTTGAACTAACATATCTGTCCTCTTTCGTTTTCGCCTCTTCCAACAGACACTAATAACGCAAGGAGGGAGTAGAGAAGGAGCACACACGGGTGAAAGAAACCGACCAAGAAAGAAGACTCACTTTTTCAGAGGTGAGTCAGTTTGTTCTTTTTGCCTTGTCTCCTTCCTCAGATTTGTTCTCAGATTTGTTTATGCTATTTTGTCTTTGCTTTTTGGGTTTGTCTCCGTCCTTTTGCTTCTGTGGTTGCGATTTTCTGACAGGGGCGACAGTGGGTCTTTTATAAGGACACATTGTCGAAGGTCGGTCGCTTTCGAAATTTTTTTTGAACAGGTCGCATGTAAAAACACGTGTATAAATGCATGTATCCTGTCTGCATAGACTGTTCACGCGGATATACACGCGTTTCTAGCCGGGTGTATACACGCGTTTCTGGACGGGTGTATACACGCGTTTCTGGCTGGGTGTATACGCGCGTTTTTGGATGGGTGTATACACGAGACTGTGTTTCCTGTTTCTATGGTTTGCAGGCTGATAGGTGACTTGAATGATGATATTTGTGTGAGTCAAGAGACAACCCATGATGTACATGAGGATTATTTTTGCAGATTCTTTATGGATATTCCAGGTTGTTCATCCGATCCATTTGCGTACAGCAATTGGCTGATGGAGATGCTAAATCATTTTGGGCGCCATCCTGGTCCAGTTGAGCTTACAGAGTACATGTATGCCCACCCCCTTCCTTCCATGCCTGGTGTCTATAACCCTACCGCGAGTATCCAGGGCACTCCACTACCGTCTATGCCTACGAGTCTGACGAGACGGCATGCAACTTCTCCTCTTCCACGTCCACCGAGGAGACATACCTCGTCCCAGACACACTCACGCACACCCTCCCAAAGCACCATCACGTCAGGGATCACAGCCACCATCACGTACTCTCTCAGAGCCACCGTCACGTCAGGGCTCACAGCCACCATCACGTAGACAATCCCCTAGTCGTGACTCCACCCATAGCAGTAGGAAGAGTGGAAGTGGAGGATGCGGCGGGTGCTTTGGTGGTGGGGGAGGTAGTAGGGCACGCGGTGAGAGAGGAGATTGAGGGAGAAGAGTTAGAGGAGACAGTTCGAAAGAGGAGGAGATGAGAGAGGTGGAGGGAGTGATCTGCTATGATGTGACGGATAGGGGCGGGATAGTGATGGATATGCGAGGGGGAGGGAGGTAATGGAGTACATGCGTGGGGTAGTATCAAACTTGTATAGAAATTGTTTTATCAAATTTAAAGATCAAAATAGCCGATTAGTTGGGGAGGTGATAGAGGCTGTACATAGTCGGTACCCCAATCCCCCACATGCTACATTCTCGGATGTATGGGGAAGGACGCTAATAAGGGAGATCTTAAGTAATAAAAGATCTCACCTTAAAAAACTCGCGTACGATGACCGGCTAAATGTAGCTGCGGGTGGCTATCTTGCCGAGAAACCTGCCACTACACACAAACGTGAGTGGAAGGAGGCAAAGAAACGAGCAGAGGGTGGTGTGAAGAGCAGGCAGCATGTGGAGGCACGGGGTGGTTGCAAGATGAGGTTATCTAGTTTCATGGCGTGGGCGCCCTTGGCTTTAGCTGAAAAACAGGCATTTTTTCAAGAAGAATAGCCAATCTCTCATAGTTAGCCAAGGAGTTTCACTTCAAGGTCTTCTAATGAAACATCATATGCAAAGTTGGGCACCTAAAACTATAATCTGATCGAATATCCAATAATTGCAAATCCCCTTTTCTTTGGGAACCAAGTTTGTATACAGGCCCTGTCCTAGGTTTAGACAGGTATAGTGAATGTGAGTAAATTGCCTATAACTTTTACATTATTACTCATACGATGTTCCCACTTTGCATTTCACAAATACAAATAACATAGAGCTTAACTTGATTTATCGAGTAATTTTTGATGTGTTCTACTATTTTCTATATTATTTAAAAGATATTAGAATTGTCAAAAAACATACTATTTTATCCTCCCACCACATCTACCATTTAAAATGCTCAAATTGTATGGATCTAGTGATGATTAGATTGGGAAAGATTAGTATAATGTGGGTATAAGATAAAATTACAAATCTAACGGTTTGATTTTTGTAGATTTACTTTGGAAAATTTATTATGACTGTCAGCGGCCCATTAAATCAATAGTAATTTAATTCTAGAAAATTAAATATTGAATCTTTCAATCTAAAAACTCATGGGATCAATACTCTTGTTGCCATGAATTTATCAAAAAAAATTTGGCTTGATTTGAGTATGGGAAGGTCCATTTTCAATCCTCCCAAGTGAAAATTCCCATATTGTGTCCACTCTCCCCTTTTCAAGTCTAAAACCAATCCTAGTTAGGTTTGGAAATCTAGGCTTGGTAAACTTCACAGCTTAGGTTTCATTCCATGTGTGAGGCTTGGGTAGGCCCAAACCTTATACATGCATGCCACTTTATGTCCACGTGAGCATCGAGAGGATCCACATAAGCAGCTTGCCACCTCAGCTTGCCACCTCCACCCTCCATGTCAACATGGTCAACCTAGTTGACTCCCCACCTCATCATCCTAGTCATCATTAATGCCACATCATCTTGCCACCTTTGCATGCCACCTCGCACATGGTGACATGGCATGCCACATCATGGAATTGCCACATCAACCATAATAGTGCCACATGTCAAGAGAATGCCACGTGTCATGCACGCTTGTGACACGTGGCATCTCCTTCCCACCTCCCCTCTTTTTTCAAAAACATATTTTTGGAAAAGTTAATTTAGTAATTTAGAGAAATAGAATATAGAAATTTAAATAATAAAATATATGTAACTTATTAAATAAAAGAATTTAAAATCACTAATTTAAAAGGATTATATTTTGGGATTAGATCAATAAAAATATTATTAAAGATCATATTATTAATTTTAAAAAAATAAATTTTTTATTTTTATATTTCTTGAAAATTTTTTATGTAGAATAAACCTTTGAATAAAATATGAAAAAAATACTTTATTTAAAAAAAGCAGTTATATAATTATAAAATAAAAGATTTCTTTAAAGATATATTTATATACATTTATATATCTGGTAATGATAAATATTTAGACTTGTTAATAAATATTATAAATAATATTAATTTTTAAGTGGATAATAGTTTATCTTTAAATATCTTTATGTTTATCTTAGTTATCCAATCAATCTTAGATAGGAAATCCAGTGAGATTTGAAGTGGATAACCTATTTTTCCTATATAATCACACATCTCTAGTACTATCCCACACTTATCTGTAGTACTATCCCATCATTGAGCCCTTATAATATTTTCTCTCTTAGCTTCCTTGAGAATGGGTTCTCAAAGCCGTAGGAGTCGGAAACGTGATAGGACTAGACTCCCCCCCATCCACCAAGTTCAAGAGGAGGAGAGGAGAAGGGTAGCTCGTGAGAGAAAGAGAGAGTGGAGAGCACGTCAACGAGCAACACCTTCCGTTGGCGATGATCCAAGCCTTGCTCCTCCTCTTCCACTTCCTCTCCCTTCGCCCTCTTCCCCCCCACTACCCCTTAGTTTAGATAATCCACATGAACCCGCCCTTCTTGAGTCCTCTCTTCTACAAGAACCCACCCCCCCTCCTTTGGGCGCCCTTCGTGTGGATAGGAAAGAACTATCAAAGTCAGGGGCACATCGTCGTGCCCGTGCAATCTTCCAATCCTATTTCAAAGACCTCACGTCTTCATCACAGGCATGTGTGCTTGATGCTTTGATTGATCTGCCCAACATGGCCAACTGCAGGGCGCTTTCCGACATTGGAGGTCGAAGAGAGAGGAGAGCTGGCATGGCGGTGTTACAAAGTGTTCGTCATTCCTATAAAGTTAACAAGAAGAGGAACTCTGCGGACGCTTTGGCTGCTCGACGGGCTATTGTGGCAGCCATAAGTAGCTCCCAAATGAAGGGTAAGGTTAGTGCCACATCTCGCATCCTTTCCATAGCACCACACGCACTTAGAGTTGGGTCTATTAGGCGACAAAGTTTAGATGCCAATGAGGTTGGTGCTATGTGGGCGAGTAGTGGTCGTGTAGCTAGGCATGATCGCCTACTAGATGAAACCACTAGAACCTTGATAGAAAGTTTTTGGGAGGAGAATTGTCGTGCATCGCCAGTTTTCAAGAAAGCTTTGCGTAAGAGAGTGACAAGAGGAGTGTTCATTGAGCACGGTGCTTGCTTTCTTGAAATGTCCCAAACTGAGTTGTATTCTCAGTTTGTAGCTTCGTATCCAGAGCTTAAAATTGGGCAAAGGTCATTTGAGGGGTGTAAGCCTTGGTTTGTGAGGTACTCACGTCAGCGTGACACATGTTGTTGTCGCTACCATGTTGAGTTCAATCTTTTTTATGATGTGTTCCGTTCTCTTAGTGGGCATAGAGAGTTGCCTCGTAGTCCACGTGATTTCATCCACTCTCTTTTGTGTGCACGCACGGAGGATGCCCAGTTCCATAGGATGCCTTGTGTGGAGAGCAATTGCACATCATGTGGTTCACTTGCACATCTACAGATGGTAGATCTTGATGCAAGTGACCAAGAGATAGTGGCATGGCAACGTTATGAGTATGTGACACACCAGCTCCAGAGTGGTGGACAGTCCAGGAAGTTGCAGCTTGTGGACAAACATACACCACGTTGTCACTTCACAGCCACATTTAGGGAGCAGATCTACCCCTACATACGGCACAGTCATTGTGCCAAGTGGCAGGATCGTCAGTTCCGAGCATGCCTAGCAGAGTTTCCTATTGGTGTGGTCGTCTCTGTGATTGATTTTGCAGAGAACTACACTTTCACACCTTTTCAGGAGATACAATCTGAGTATTACTTCTCAGAGCAGGTAATGGTTATATTTTGTACTATTTGTTTTATGTTTGAGCTTCATTACTTAATTGATTTTTTGTGTCCTAAACGTATGTATTGCTTCCCTCACCAGGTTGCTATTTTGGTCCACATTAGCTATCGACATGCAGAGGCTCATGTAGATGGGATAGCGAGTACCCCCGAGACCCGTGTCATTATTCGAGAGTATCATTTCTATATCAGTGATGATCGTTCACATGATGCACATTTTGTGCAACACTGCTTTCGTCTCCATGACGATTTTTTAGGAGATTGTGGGATCAGACATGTCCAGCGATGGGTTTGGTCTGATGGTTGTGGCGCACAGTTCAAGTCATCACGTCAATTCTATTGGCTCTACAGGTTGTACTTATGGCTTTCTTACATTTTCAATTAAACTAAATTCACTAGAACATCTTAAAGAAAACAATAACTAAGACTATCTTTTATGGATTTATAGGTGGCATGTGCAGTCTAGTATCCCAGTGATTTGGTCATTCTTTGAGACTGGTCACGGGAAGGGTGAGCATGATGGTGCAGGCGCGTGTGTGAAACGTGCCTTGAGGCGTCATCAGCTGCGACAGGATGCTCAGCGGTTCAGAGATGCGGGCCACGTAGTCGAGTGGTGCTCCCAACATTTGTGTGGGAGTGCAGCATCATCGTACCCCAGACGTGATGCTCGGATTGTCAGGAGATTTTTTTGGCATGTGGATGGTGGCACGATTGACCGCAGAGCCTCCCATGATTGTGACACAGTACCTGGCACCTTGGGCTTACATTCCATCAGGAGCACGTGCATGGCGGCCCCCACGATTTACACACGACGGTTTGCATGCTTCTGTGGAGCATGTATGGATGGCGATTGGTCACATTGTGCCTCGAGAGGATGGGCAGATGCATGGATACAGACATTCCTCTCCCCCGAGCATCCTTCACATCCAGTGGTGTCTGATGAGCACACAGGTCCTGCATTCATGGTCAGTTATGATGACCTGACAGATTTGCTACAGGAGGGTGATGTATTTGCTGTTATTGCCAGTGAGGGAAACAGCGAGGGAGTAGACTACTATCTGATGAGTTGCACTAGGCCAAAGTGCATGCTTGACCAGGATACAGTGGATGATCATGGGTTTTCTTATGACGCCCATAGCATGATTGTGGCAGGCCGGTTCTACCAGCAGATTCGACTTCATCGGGGGAGTCTTGAGTTCCAGCAGTGGAAGTGGGAGTTAGAGGCATTTCAGTTCTCTCATCTAGTGGTTGCTACCAGACTCACTCTTGTTCGAGTACAGAGCCGAAAACACAGTTCTCACCCTTGTTTTCGGCTTCGAGTGGATGACCATGAGAGCATTCTAGAGCAGTTGAGAGCTAGAGAGGGTGCTGCTGACTAGATCTCTATCTTGATAGTGACTAAACTCAGACTAGCTGGGTTAGCTCACTTACATTGTACTTAGATTTTTGGGCAGTGACTAACCTCAGACTAGCTGGGGTAGCTCATTTTCATTCTGATGTTTATATCATTATGAGTTTTCTCATTATTGAGTATCATTACATTTTAGTTGATGTTCTTGATTTTATTATATTTTTTAACACTTTG
The DNA here is from genome assembly GCF_041138505.1 of Cibotium barometz. Classification (NCBI taxonomy): domain Eukaryota; kingdom Viridiplantae; phylum Streptophyta; class Polypodiopsida; order Cyatheales; family Cibotiaceae; genus Cibotium; species Cibotium barometz. The sequence continues at coordinate 63,279,091 of NC_141048.1, forward strand.
GCTATCATATTGTTTGTTGAAAATCTCCATGCCATCGTACCCAAACATGCTCTGATGGTGACCAAACTTTGCAAGCATGTGGGGGTGGGTCCCCCCCACATGCTTGCAAAGTTTGGTCACAACCAGAGCATGTTTGGATTGGCAATCGGCGCCTAGTGCGGGTTTTTCAAGTCTCTTGGTGCTTAAGAGGCCATGGAAAATCCGGGCCTTCCCCATGCCATCGTACCCAAACATGCTCCGATGGAGACCAAACTTTGCAAGCATGTGGGGGTGGGTTCCCCCCACATGCTTGCAAAGTTTGGTCACAATCAGAGCATGTTTGGATTGGCAATCGGCGCCTAGTGCGGGTTTTTCAAGTCTCTTGGTGCTTAAGAGGCCATGGAAAATCCGGGCCTTCCCCATACCATCGTACCCAAACATGCTCCGATGGGGACCAAACTTTGCAAGCATGTGGGGGTGGGTCCCCCCCACATGCTTGCAAAGTTTGGTCCCCATCGGAGCATGTTTGGGTACGATGGTATGGGGAAGGCCCGGATTTTCCATGGCCTCTTAAGCACCAAGAGACTTGAAAAACCCGCACTGGGCGTCGATTGCCAATCCAAACATGCTCCGATGGGGACCAAACTTTGCAAGCGTGTGGGGGGGACCCACCCCCACATGCTTGCCAAGTTTGGTCCCCATCGGAGCATGTTTGGGTACGATGGCATGGGGAAGGCCCGGATTTTCCATGGCCTCTTAAGCACCAAGAGACTTGAAAAACCCGCACTGGGCGCCGATTTCCAATCCAAACATGCTCCGATGGGGACCAAACTTTGCAAGCGTGTGGGGGGGACCCACCCCCACATGCTTGCCAAGTTTGGTCCCCATCGGAGCATGTTTGGGTACGATGGCATGGGGAAGGCCCGGATTTTCCATGGCCTCTTAAGCACCAAGAGACTTGAAAAACACGCACTGGGCGCCAATTGCCAATCCAAACATGCTCCGATGGGGACCAAACTTTGCAAGCGTGTGGGGGGGACCCACCCCCACATGCTTGCAAAGTTTGGTCCCCATCGGAGCATGTTTGGGTACGATGGTATGGGGAAGGCCCGGATTTTCCATGGCCTCTTAAGCACCAAGAGACTTGAAAAACCCGCACTAGGCGCCGATTGCCAATCCAAACATGCTCCGATGGGGACCAAACTTTGCAAGCGTGTGGGGGGGACCCACCCCCACATGCTTGCCAAGTTTGGTCCCCATCGGAGCATGTTTGGGTACGATGGCATGGGGAAGGCCCGGATTTTCCCCAGCCTCTTAAGCACCAAGAGACTTGAAAAACCCGCACTGGGCGCCGATTGCCAATCCAAACATGCTCTGATGGGGACCAAACTTTGCAAGCGTGTGGGGGGGACCCACCCCCACATGCTTGCAAAGTTTGGTCCCCATCGGAGCATGTTTGGGTACGATGGCATGGGGAAGGCCCGGATTTTCCATGGCCTCTTAAGCACCAAGAGACTTGAAAAACCCGCACTGGGCGCCGATTGCCAATCCAAACATGCTCCGATGGGGACCAAACTTTGCAAGCGTGTGGGGGGGACCCACCCCCACATGCTTGCAAAGTTTGGTCCCCATCGGAGCATGTTTGGGTACGATGGTATGGGGAAGGCCCGGATTTTCCATGGCCTCTTAAGCACCAAGAGACTTGAAAAACCCGCACTAGGCGCCGATTGCCAATCCAAACATGCTCCGATGGGGACCAAACTTTGCAAGCGTGTGGGGGGGACCCACCCCCACATGCTTGCCAAGTTTGGTCCCCATCGGAGCATGTTTGGGTACGATGGCATGGGGAAGGCCCGGATTTTCCATGGCCTCTTAAGCACCAAGAGACTTGAAAAACCCGCACTGGGCGCCAATTGCCAATCCAAACATGCTCCGATGGGGACCAAACTTTGCAAGCGTGTGGGGGGGACCCACCCCCACATGCTTGCCAAGTTTGGTCCCCATCGGAGCATGTTTGGGTACGATGGCATGGGGAAGGCCCGGATTTTCCATGGCCTCTTAAGCACCAAGAGACTTGAAAAACCCGCACTAGGCGCCGATTGCCAATCCAAACATGCTCCGATGGGGACCAAACTTTGCATGCGTGTGGGGGAGACCCACCCCCACATGCTTGCCAAGTTTGGTCCCCATCGGAGCATGTTTGGGTACGATGGCATGGGGAAGGCCCGCATTTTCCCCAGCCTCTTAAGCACCAAGAGACTTGAAAAACCCGCACTGGGCACCGATTGCCAATCCAAACATGCTCTGATGGGGACCAAACTTTGCAAGCGTGTGGGGGGGACCCACCCCCACATGCTTGCAAAGTTTGGTCCCCATCGGAGCATGTTTGGGTACGATGGCATGGGGAAGGCCCGGATTTTCCATGGCCTCTTAAGCACCAAGAGACTTGAAAAACCCGCACTGGGCGCCGATTGCCAATCCAAACATGCTCCGATGGGGACCAAACTTTGCAAGCGTGTGGGGGGGACCCACCCCCACATGCTTGCAAAGTTTGGTCCCCATCGGAGCATGTTTGGGTACGATGGTATGGGGAAGGCCCGGATTTTCCATGGCCTCTTAAGCACCAAGAGACTTGAAAAACCCGCACTGGGCGCCAATTGCCAATCCAAACATGCTCCGATGGTGACCAAACTTTGCAAGCATGTGGGGGGGACCCACGCCCACATGCTTGCAAAGTTTGGTCCCCATCGGAGCATGTTTGGGTACGATGGCATAGGGAAGGCCCGGATTTTCCATGGCCTCTTAAGCACCAAGAGACTTGAAAAACCCGCACTGGGCGCCGATTGCCAATCCAAACATGCTCTGATTGTGACCAAACTTTGCAAGCGTGTGGGGGGGACCCACCCCCACATGCTTGCAAAGTTTGGTCCCCATCGGAGCATGTTTGGGTACGATGGTATGGGGAAGGCCCGGATTTTCCATGGCCTCTTAAGCACCAAGAGACTTTAAAAACCCGCACTGGGTGCCAATTGCCAATCCAAACATGTTCTGATTGTGACCAAACTTTGCAAGCATGTGGGGGTGGGTCCCCTCCCCATGCTTGCAAAGTTTGGTCCCCATCAGAGCATGTTTGGGTACGATGGCATGGAGATTTTCAACAAACATGATAGCCAAAGTGTTAAGAAATATAATGAAATCAAGAACATCAACTAAAATGTAATGATACTCAATAATGGAGATTTTCAACAAACAATATGATAGCCAAAGTGTTAAGAAATATAATAAAATCAAGAACATCAACTAAAATGTAATGATACTCAATAATGAGAAAACTCATAATGATATAAACATCAAATAGGTACATCAGAATGAAAATGAGCTACCCCAGCTAGTCTGAGGTTAGTCACTGCCCAAAAATCTAAGTACAATGTAAGTGAGCTAACCCAGCTAGTCTGAGTTTAGTCACTATCAACAGCAACCCAATCAAAATCGTCATCTCTAACTGCCGGTCGACGTGCGCGTCGAGGCTGTTGTGCACGTCGAGGAGGCTGTGCCGGCTGCGGGGGTCGTCGAATGTCTGCGGGGAGGTCTGCCTCAAAGGAAGGATCGTGAGCTGGTGCCGGTGTACTCGGGAGCTCACGAGTCCCAGAAGCTGCTATGGCCCTCTCTCTCTCTCTACGTCGTGCTAATGCAAGACGCCTCTGTCTATAAACCCAAAATCGATAATCTGCAATGGTGCGTGTCTGCCACTCTGCTCGTGTAAGCTCCTCTGCTGTAAGGACACGCTGCTCATGAGAAGCAGCACTGCTGCTAGCACCATCACCCGCTGTGCCACTAGGGCCAGCACCACCCACGCGCTCAAATGCTGTCACCTGGCTCTCATGCAGGACTCTCTGGTAAGCGTCGAACTCATGTGAGCTCCACTCTATCTCAGGAGGCACCTCAGGCTCCTGGGCTCTATCGTCGAAGGCGTCGAGTCCCAAGTCCATAGCTGATGTAAAGTCGACTGGCCTGCCAGTCCTGGCATCTACTCGTACAAGGCCTGGGTGAAGATCATCGATGCCCAATACCCTGTACGTCGCTAAGTCGACGCGTGCACGGCAGGATGGGCATGCTGAGAACCGGACGAGCTCCTGGGTGATGCAAGACAAGTGGAAAATATGTCCACATCCTAGGGCATATCCTCCTGTACTATCAATGTCCTCGATACATAAATAGCAGCACGCATCACGCAGGAAGGGTGGTGCATCCTGCGGGAGAGGTCGTCGAAAAACCTCTGTGACAGGCCGTGGATATAACGGTAGATAAGGCACTGTCACGTCCGATGATCTACGATACTCTCGAACATGCAGCATCAGCTGCTCTGCCCTGTGCTGGGCAATCTGCTCCATAATCTGATGATGCTGTGCCTCAGCTCTGGAGCTCTCTACCTCGGTCCGAGCCTACGCAAAAAAGTAAAGCATTAAAATATTTGATTAGTCTCTCATTAGGTATTATTTAAAGAAATTTGTAACTTAAACGTGCAAGAGAAACCTACCTGCTGGATGTCGGACTCTCTCAGATGCTGTGCCTCTGCAGTAGCTGCCTCTGCCATCTGTAATGCAGCTCGGAGGCGGTCTATCTCCGCTCTCGCCTCTACCAACTCCTGAGTGAGCCTCTGAGTGGCAGGTGTGGGAACCTGCGTGACACAATCAACCATGCTGCTCATGTAAAAATATAGAAAAGTACATATAAACATGAAGATAAATGACCAAAAAAACTTAAGACGTAATATATATGTAAATACCTCCACATCTGTCGTCGGTATAGATCGTGAGAATAGGCGCACCACGTGCTGGATGCTCTCCGTGGTGCTCCGTACGTCAATGCCGACCTGCGTGCCAAGAGCCTCTACTGTCGACAATGGCACAAAGGAAGGATCGTGAGCTGGTGCCGCACGAAGGGCCGGTGGAGGCCGCCTACCCTGGTCCTGGAGACGGCCTCGGCCAGCACCACCACCCGGACGATGGCTGGTGTAATCGACCTCCTCCCCTAAGACAAACTCCGCATATAACTGCTTTGCGAAGTATATGGGAATCTGGCGGTTGTTCGGCATCCTCCCATATGCGGCAACATATCGACTATAGATATGTGCCGCCATACGAGGATGCGAACACCGCGAAATAGTGAGGGGCTTGCCCGCCCCGGGCCTCATCCCACGACTATCAAGGAAAAGATCTAGGAAAGCCCCATCCCTAATAGGAGCAAGATCACAGACCTGACGATATGTCAGGCCATGTGACACAGGAGCAGCGCGATGGTGGGCTATCCACTCATCTACATAAACAATATCGTGAAGGCTACGAAGGGACGCAAGCATCGCCTCCAAGTCTGCCACGATATGTAATGTAGACGGAGTGTCTCCAGCACTCCTACGGATAGCCGCTAACTCACGGTCTATCTCCGCGATGAGGTCCGCAATAGATGAGCGGCCCTCCTCGTGGCCCTCCTCGTGGCCCTCCATGCTAAAACCTAGGCCAAATGTGAAGGGTCCAATGTGAATGGTCTAATGTGAAAGGTCTAATGCTTAGTGCTAAGTAGCACTAATTAAGCTAAAAACAAAGCTAATGGGCTCACTAATACTAATCCAAATCAAGAGCGCAAGAGAGTGAAAACGACTTGTGAAAATGAGGCAAAAAAAAAAGTTTTCCGGTTTTATAACCTCGATCGAGGTTCGGAAACATCATGCAATTTAGGGTTTGCAAGATTAACGCTCTGGATATTAGGGTTAGTGCAACATACGGCCAAGATACACACCTAATTCTAGGGTTGGGGAAGGATCGACGGCTGCGATTTGATATTACTATCTCGTTCGAGGTAAATGGACGGCCACGATTTAAAGGCATTACCACGACAAGGTATCTCGATGGTCAAGATTCATTATATACCTCGATCGAGATATTTAAACGACCGAGATCGCATCTTCCAGCGTACGTGAATGGACGGTTTAGATTGCTTTTCCGTATCTCGATCGAGATAATTGAACGGTGGAGATTGCATCTAGGTATCTCGATCGAGATATTCGGACGGTGCAGATTGAATCTCTGTATCTTGATCGAGATATTTGGACGGCTGAGATTTGAACTCTGTATCTCGATCGAGATATGGGGACGGTGGAGATTGTATCCGATTACCTCGAACAATGAATGGTCGCGATTGGATGTAAATTTCTCGTTCGAGATACGTGGACGATGGAGATGTGCTGGTCAAATATGCCTACGGGGATACAGCGTGGCCCTGATGTGGATCCGAGTGGCATAGGTATCTCGATCGAGATATTGTGGTGGCGGTGACATGTATTGGTGACATGGATGACGCCTGGAAACCCGGACCTGCTAGCGTGGCATTAGTTGGCATCTCGATCGAGATATGTCGGTTTAGGCTCGGGAGGCACGTGTCGTGTTTTGATTCGCGGCACTATCACGATCGAGGTACTCCGCCCGAGATGCATGGATGTCCCAATTTTAGAGAGAGTGAACGAAAGTGAGTACCCTCATCTTGCAACCACCCCACGACGGATCCAGATGGAGACCATTGGATGTTCGCATTTCGGATCTGGCGGCATTGAGTCATGGGAGGCAGAGTTCGTAAGTATCTTGCCACTTTATTTGATTGTTTACTTAATTCATTGATTCTATGATTGTTTTAATCTTACAAATTATGTTGATTATGATACAGCGACGGGTTACGGGGAGGAAGCCCACAACCCACGATACTACGTATGCTCACCGGCATAGCAGATGTGACACGTGGGCCATCTTCAGAGCCGAGGGACGTATTACGGACGCGCAGTTTGAGATGGCCATGAGACCATACGGTTGACAGGTACTTGAAAACTCTAAACGAATGATTTTGGTTTATTGAATTACATATATATATACTTATATACTATATATTACTTGAACAGGCACAAGCTGCTGATGATCCACCCGCCGCCACTGCAGAGGGTGGACGTGAGCACTACTCATCGGACATTCCGACCGATGTGAGCTCATTTGAGCATGGAGGGAGCACCGAGTCATCATCTAGGGCTTATAGTATCACATTCCATATTGAGGATGTGGTTGTATATATTTTTTTGTAAACTGAAGCCATGGGCTACTTCGACATATGGACTCCCTTGTATATATGTGTGAAATTTTGATAGTAATATTGAATCGTGAATCGATAGTATTGCATTCATGTCTGTCTTGAATCGTGTATTGACAATGTATGCATTCATGTTGTTCTTGTCTTAATCTTTCTCATGGATATGTTCTTCGTGGATGGTCCAATGCACCAAAAAAAAAAAAATCCAGAGACTGTTATTGGGTGCTAGAATGCTGGAACAGCATTCAGGTACCAAATAGCACTCTCTGGATTTTTTTTTTTGCTCTCTGTTCGCGTGTATAAACGCGTCAGAACTGCAAACAGTCACGTGTATATACGCGAATACTCTGTAAAATACGCGTGTATAAACGCGTCAAACCTGAGAATTACGCGTGTATAAGCGCATCTAAATTCACAAAACGCGTGTATAGACGCTTGTATCACCGCGTCTAAATGCAGCTGGATCTGACAGAACGCGTGTATACTCTCGTGTATCAGCGCGTCTGAACAGTCCTATACACGCGCTTTTACACGCGTGTTTGTGGTCACGATGATACACGCGCTGATACACGGGCTCGCTAATTTTTTTCACAAGTCATTTTTAGCGGCTACTAGGAGCGCGGGTATAAGCCCGATCCCTTGTAGTGTTTGCACCTGTCGCCTCAAACAAGCTAATCTAACTTTTATAACCTACATATGCTCTCATACTCACATGCTTTGCCTAGAAAATGTTTGTCCTTGGAACAAAAACTATGGAGTCCTCCTTAATAAGTAACAAACCAAGATCCCCAGTGAAAAGCCCTAGTATCCCACCAAGTAGCCATGTCTCCAATATAGTAATCTCTCCTTGCATAGCATGGCCAAAAAACCAAAACTTTCGAATCTCATTTTTACAAGCCTCTGCGGCTATCTTTGAGAAGGAGCATTTCTCCATTTTCTACATAGAGACTTGTGCTCCACAATGAAAGATGGTCGAATACACTTACATGAGTGGCTCACCATACTTTGTTTCTAATGGAAAACACAACTTCTCTCTTTCTCAGGCAATATTTTCTTCGCCCCTCCAAAATAAACTGTATGAATGGCAATCTAATTAGCATTTGCTCATTTGCCACCACGAATCCACGGAACTCTAGTTTATCAAAGCTGTTTTGCTAAACCATTGTATTCAACATTTTCCAAAATTCTATTTGTGCATGTCGATCCTCAACTTTAAGTTCGCATGTGGCTATGGTGACCAGTTTACGGATGAATGGATCATATACATGGGCAGACATAGTGGGCCATCTAGACACCCTGTGAACATGGTCAAAATGGACCCACATATGTTGCAAACTACCACTTGAGGACCCTTCGTAGACATCTTAAAAACATGGGGTTGATGTTTGTCTCCTAACTGGCTTGAAAAGAGCACACTCTGAAGAAAAGGGTATCGACACTTATTCTTAAGTTCAAGTACTGCCTCAAGACCAGTAGCTAAAATATTTTTATCCCGCTTGGCATATTACAAACATCTCTCAATGCGTTTCTTATTGGACAAAGGAGTAACATACTCCAACATTTCTGCAAACTCATCATCCCCAATATCTGAGTAACCATGTGCATCGTCCTTCATTAGCAGGTCAAATATAACATCTTGGGCCACTACTGTTTGCAACTGCTTTGCTGTAGTGAAAGGATTAAGGGCGACCCTACTATTCACCTTCTCTTCCAAATTTTTACCAATGTATGTACTTATGCCTTCTTTATAAGGATGTGCATGATTAACCATATGTATAGCACATTTACCTGTATTCTGATGATCTCTTGGTAGACAGTAATAGATAACAGCTGGGCATGTTTTTACACATTCAGGCATCTGATCATAGTGTTTTTAGGAAATATTACCAAACTCTGAACCAACCATTCCTGAATCGAACAACACCATCAAAACAACCATAACTGCTTATCACATACTCAACCCATGTGTGACCATCCTGGCTCTGTTCCATACCATACATTGCAGAAGCACTCCCACATGGCAGTAGCTCATAAGCAACATATCCATCATATAACAGGGGAAACTTATCCACTCTATGTATATTCAAAGCACTATGAAATGCAACATGCAAACTGCTATTGAGAGAAAGTTCCCTAATAGCATCCAACACACTCAAAACATTTTCTTTTGGAGCATTATTTTTATCCATCTCAATAAAAGCCTTATAAAATTGAAACTTATCTGCATCAAGCTCAAAGCCCATTTCACCTGTATTTAGCCAAACAGGGTCCAGTTTCAAATGCTCAGAGCTTAGAGAAAGGGGCTTCAATGCAATTGGAAGTCCGGCCAGATCAAAATAATCAAAGATTGTAAAAATCTCTCATTAGAGACTAGGCATAGTTTTTGTCTTGGGTTGGAGCCATACATAGTAATATTCTTGCTCATTGTATCCTTTATAGTTCCAATAAATAGTAGGATAAAATGGCACACAACAAACTCATAGAAGCTCAACTTAGGGCAGTTTCAACATTCGGCTTCCTAGATTTTTGAACTAGGCTGAGTCTCTCCTTGTCGTACCACTAATAACAAATAACGGTTTTTAATAAAATATCCATTGTTTTTCCAAACAATGGATTCCAAAAAATCTCTAAAGATTCTCTCATTTATGAACACAGTGCCTTCAAAGTAGTTATGGTAATGATTATACAGCTTTGAAGACACTTTATATTTGCTTACTATAGGACCGTTTATTTCTCATTTAACACTGAAGGGAGTAGAGTTAGTAGGTACTTAGTACATTGTCTTGCTATTCAAGGCCTTGATATTTGCATTGGGTCATGTCTTGGGAGACGTGACTTATATCATAATGTGGCCAAGCATATCAAAGATCCCCCCTCTCCCTTGAACTGAATTTTTAACCGTATACAGTTTTAAAACTTGTAACTTTTAATGGATATTTGAATGTATGCTTTCATTGTTGTGTTCAACTTCTTTCTCATACCAATACAAATTAAAATGCCAATCAATCCATTCTAATGGTCTCACTAATGTAAACCCCATGAAAAGAAAGGAAAACTAGAAGGCCTGTATTTATATATATCTAGGCTTGTATTTTAATTAGAGTTGCAGTTTTCTAAAAAATAAGTAATTCAAACTCATAGCATGACAATATGTATAGATTTTAATATTAACAAGCATGTAGCTCACTCAGCTCTTAAAATATAGTAATGAACTTTGACTTGAGCACTAATGTCTGAAAAATTCTTTAATAGTGCTTTTTGGGTAAATAATTTTTGAGTAAAAAGACCAATTCTTTAACAACACACCAATTAACAATGGAGGACATGTAGAAATATTTCAAAAAGATATTTAGAACATTATAAATGATAAATTAATAGAATATTAATTTAGAACATTATAAATGATAAATTAATAGAATATTAAATCATAAAAAATTACAAATGGTAAATTAATAATGGAGGACATGTAGCAATATTTAGAAGCAAAATTTTTTTAGCTATGTGTTGAAGTCAAAGATATTAAATTTTTTGGAGTAATTTCAAAGATATTAAAAAAGTTCTATTAGTAATTTCAAAGATATTAAATTTTTTAACTAGGGTTTGTGGGAAGACCAATAGGGTTGTTGAGGAAGTCGTGGGAGGAAGAGAAGAAAGATGGAAGCCTCCAACACCGTGGTATGTTTCTCCCTGGTTGATTTCTTCAAACAAGCTAGGTTCCCCAAGCCTCCTTCTTGATTTTTCGAAGAAGGAAAAAAAGGCTTGAAAACAGGCCACGCTATCGCGGCCTGTTTCCTGGCTTTAAAAAAAAAATGTGTATAATGATTCATCAAGTTTGTTTAATGTGTTCCGGGCATACAAGTGTAGGATATGAGTGAGGTTTCTTTCCTTTCTGCATTGGTTCCAGATGCATGCAAGGTTCTCAACCGAAGGGTTGAGGGGAGGCATCCCTTGAAAAAAAAAAATCCCCAAAAACAAGTGCAGCCTGTTTTTGGGGATATTTTTTTAATGTGTTTAATGCACCAAAGCTTGATTAAGCATGTATTAAAGCATATAATTGGGGCTGAAAAGAATGTATTTGATCATATAATCAAAGAATATTATGTGTTTAAGGCATCAAAGCTTGATTAAGCATGTATAATTTAAGCATATAATCAAAGCATATTATGTGTTTAAGGCACCAAAGCTTGATTTAAGAATGTATTCGAAGTCGTTTTTGATTGGATGAGGGAAAGTGTTAAGATCTTCATATTTGAAAAAAAAAAAACCAGAAACAGGCCGCACTGGCGTGGTCTGTTTCTAGGGATATTTTTTTAAATTTTAGAATGTGGTAGCTTAAACACATAAAAAATATCCCCAGAACAGGCCGTGCTGGCGTGGCTTGTTTTTGGGGATATTTTTTTAAATTTTAGAATGTGGTAGCTTAAACATATTAAAAAAATCCCCAAAAATAGGTCGCATCGGCGCACGGCCTGTTCTAGGGATATTTTTATTTATTTTGGAGTGTGGTAGCTTTGCAAGCATGTAGGCATTTTAAACCTTAAACACATAAAAAATCCCCAGAAACAGGCCGTGTTGGCACGGCCTGTTTCTGGGGATATTTTTTAAAATGTGTTGAAGGCATCAAATCCCTTCATGGCTTGATTTTAAGCATGTATTAAAGTATATAATTAATTGGCACGGCCTATTTTTGGGACTTTTTTTAATGTGTTGAAGGCATCAAAGCAGCATGTATTAAAGTATATAATTAAGCTTGTAATTAGCCCTTCAAAGCCCTTCGTGGAAGTTTCAATTGGAAGATCTTCACACACATAAGCCCTTATGTGTTGAAGATCTTCTCACATAAAAAAAATATACCCAGAAACAGGTCGCGTAGGTGTGGCCTGTATCTGGGGATTTTTTTTGTGGTTGAAAGGGAGATCAGTTTCTTGGGGGACAGCAGAGCTGATTTGATATTTTTGGACCTCCCTTTCCGTGGAGTGGTACATCTTGCCACTGACTCTAGGCTCCTGTGGGATATAGTATTTGAGGACCATGTGCAGTATGGAGTTGGTTTGGTTGCATCGACTCTTGGTGATTCTGGCTGGTTGTTGATTATGGCATCGATGGGAGGTAATGTTCTATGTGTTGGAAGCTTGCAAGCATTTACTTTTGTCTTGAGATTTGGTTGATAAAGTTTATGTTATGTTTTATAGGAGAGATAGTGGGTTGGGTTGAGCGGTATTGCCGTGTATCGGATTTGGAGATTTGGTGCTGTATTATTGTCATGCATCACTCACCCTATGGATACTGGTTTTCGGATAGAGCTAGTGTGTTTAGTGGTGGTTCTAAGAAAATTTGTTCGGTATATATGATTTTTTTAACCTCTTTTGGTTATTGTCATCCTATTGTAGTATACCTCTTCTATGCTCTTTGCAGTTCGCAGACGAGGTATAATTCCTACGATTTACTGCTTGGAGAGTGCACCTCTTTTTGAGATGCTTCATATGCATCCTATGGATTCAGTGGCCTACCATTATTTGCCAGATGTATCTCGTGCTAGTGATCTCAGGGGTGTGGGGATCCGTGGTATTTTGGAGTGCAACGTTACTTTCATTGCAGGGTATTTGGAGTTGTTGTGTTGTCCTGGTGGTGTTTGCCTTGAGTTGGGGGATGTGGCACAACTCCGCTACTTAAGGCATGTTTGAGGTCAGGTTTGTTTATGTGCTTCGATGGAATTTGACGAGAGTCTTCTGTCTTCATATGTAGTACAGCCATTGCTTCTACCTAGTAGGTAAGGAGGCCAGAGGCCAAGGGGAGGCTAGTAGTTCACATGATTGTGATGATGATATCGATGAGCATGTGCGACAAAATCCATATGATTAGTGAGCATCTAGACCTTATTCAATGCTACATTGACGACTATTTATTTGGCTTTGTTTTTTGATGCGCTTTGGGACTACTCTATCACTGATGGATGAGTTTCTTACAAGGATTAAAGATCTTACAGAGAAAATATTATATGGCAACTTTCATGTAATGATGAGGCCCATCCTAGTAGGTCATTAGTGTCTCCTATTCTCACATCTTTACTAGATTGATACCAAGGTCTTGCATATCCACACTTTGGCTTATGATGAAGGGAAACCCCAATGCCCTTACATTTGATGATTTGGTTGTTGCAATGCTCTTGTAAGAAGAGAAATCCCATAAAAAACTAATCTATTATGTGTGTGAGAGATCAAGAATTTTTTATAAGTAAAGGCAAAACCTTCTCTCACACGGGTGTCTACACGGGCGATTACAAGAAGCCAACGGTAGAATTAGCCTAGCCTTTTCACAAGGATGCTTAGAAGGGGTGGTGGATAAGCCAAAGGTAGAATTAGCCCAGCCTTTTCACAAGGATGCTTAGAAGGGGTGGTGGATAAGCCTAAGAAGAAAGGAAAATGCAAGCCAGGTCATTATATCAATGTGAAAGAAAAAAATGGCTGGAGAAGGAGAATAAGAAAGAGTCAGACATGGTTATGGTGCCTAATGCATTAGTACCAAGCATTAGTACTAAGTGGTGAAAAGAGGAGTGAGAAAATTATGCACATGATGATTGGGCATTCATTGTACACTATAGTTATGATCCTTTGGTCTATGATGTGTGCATACCAATATAACAAATCAACATATCTAGTATTTTGAAAGTGGTGGTGGGTGTGGCAAGCACATCACTTCTCAGTGTGGTTTGTTTTCCTCCCTTGAGTCTGCTCCTCAAGTAGGCATAGTAATAACAACTCCTCATATCCAGTGTGAAAGGTGTTGACAAGGTTGCACTCATTGTTTCAAATGGTGGGACAATCACTCTCTTAGATGTCTTGTTTGTACTTGGAATAAAAAAGAATGTATTGTTAGTTTCTACCATTACTAGAGCAGGCCTAGTGGGGAGTTTTATTGATGACAGGTGTATGTCTCATGATCGGAGTGATGGGACATCACTATAGTATCGAGCCCTTTGAGCCATGAGTTTTGTAGGTTGGACATGTATGAGCTATCGGCACATGATTTTTGTTTAGTTATTACTACTGCATGTGCTATGAGTGACATGGAGCTATGACATGCTTGCTTTGGTTACTTGCATTTTGGTAGTTTATCGCTCCTTAAAAGACAAGGACGATGTTACAGTTTCCATAGCTTGAGGCCCCTCTAAACATGTGGGGTGGATTTTAGGCAAGAGGCAAAAGGCATCCCCAAATGATGGACCAGTAAGGGATGCCTAGAAGTTGTAGCATTGTGCAATGGCATCATTCCCAAAAGATGGATCAGTAAAGGTATAACTAGTGATGTACGTGGTCCTATGAGGACACCATAAATCATGGATATCTCTACTTTACAAAGTGAAAGGTTTTTACATGCTTTAGAAACTTTGTTTTTATGGTTGAAAATGTGTCTGTATATGTCACAAGAGTTATATATATATATATATGTATATATATATATATATATATATATATATGTATGTATATATATGTATATATGTATGTATATATATGTATGTATGTATATATATGTGTATGTATATATATGTATGTATGTATATATGTATGTATGTGTATATATATGTATGTATGTATATATATATGTGTATATATATGTATGTATCTATATATATATGTATGTATGTATATATATATGTTTGTATATATATATGTATGTATACATCGATGAACGGTGTCTTACACACCTCAACAAAATGGTGTGGTTGAGAGAAAGAACATATCTCTCATATGGAGATGGCACGTTGCATAGTTAAAGACCACGATTTGTCTCATGTTTCTTATTAGAGGAAGTCAAGTGTGCCACTTATATGCTAAATAGATGCCCCACCAAGGCCTTACAGACAATTACCCATTATGAAGCTTTGTCTCATCATTTATATGTTTTTGGTTGTCTTGCTTATGCTCTTGTGGTGGCAAAGCAACAATGCATTAAGCTAGATGATAAGGAGGGATGATAGGGCAATAAAATGTATTCTTGGGTGATACAACTTAGAAATCAAAGGGTACTACAGCATGTGACCACAAGGCATATTTTGGTGAGTAGAGATATTGTCTTTGTTGAGAACTCAATCCGCTTGTTCTTTTATGGAAAAAAATAACAAAATGTATGTTTATAGGACACCTTTGATATACTCCTACCTTTGTACAATGCTAGGAAATCATATATGGACAAAATGAATGCTCAATAAGGTGTTGTAAATCAGCCCATACTAGGTGAAAATCCACTCACATTTCAACACACAGATAAGCCTATTGATATGAGGCAATTGTGGATCACGCAGTGGATGAGGAAAGGATAGCTATACACGCATCTAAGTGCATGCCAAAATGGCTGATGCAGATATTGTTGGATAGCAAATTAGCTACTCCTTTGCCTTGTAGGAAATGTGCAAGTTCTCATCATGCATCTTATTCTTTTGTGGATCATGATCTCATTGCCTGTATACTTGTGCAATGAAGAGAAACATAATTCCTTTGAGTAAGCACATGAAAATGATTATTAGATGCATGTTGTGTAGGATGAGTATGGACTCAATCCTTAAACATGATACTTGGTATTTGGTAGATTTACCTTATGGTAAAAAGGCCATTAGTGTGAAGTTAGTTTATAACCTAGAGCATAAAGTTGATATAGCATTAAGGCTAATATACAAGGCAAGGCTTGTTATTACAAAGGATTATGCTGAAGAGAAGGACATAGTTTATGTTGCAAAGGGGTTATGCTCAAGAGAAAGACATAGTTGATGTAGCATTAAGGCTACTATACAAGGCAAGGCTTGTTTGTAGAGGGTTATCCTCATGAGAAGGACATAGCTTATGATGAGACATTTTTCGCTGTCTTGCATAACAAGAATCCAGTGTATTATTGCATTAGCAATGCAAATGAATTGAATGTACATTAGTGGGATATTAAGTTTACCTTCTTAAATGTTGATTTGCATGAAGAGGTTTATGTATCTTTGCCTCGTGGTTTTGTATGATATCAAGGCTATCTTCTTAAGTGTTAATTTGCATGAGGAGGTTTATGTATCTCAGCATCGTGGTTTTGTTCACAAGGGACATGAATCTAATGTATGCAAGTTAAGAAAAACTTTATATGGCCTTAAGCTTGCTCCCAGATCATGGTGGTATGAGAAGATAAATGCATACTTGGTTGTAAATGGTTACAATACCCTCTATGTAAAGATATGTAAAAATTGTTTAGTGATAATCATTTTATGAGTTGTAAATGGTTACAATACCCTCTATGTAAAGATATGTAAAGAGAAGTAAAAATTGTTTAGTGATCATCATTTTATGAGTTGATGACATGCTGTTAACCTTAACGAGGAGAAGATTTTAACCTTTAAGGTTGAGATGATAGATTTGGGATTGTTGTTGCAAAATTATTATTTGAGCATACTGTTTATATAGCGTGACGATGATATTGTGATGTTGCAGTCAATATACATATAGATAATTCTTACATGGTTTCATCTTAAAGACTATAAGCTTGTTTGCTACACTAGTAGAGATAAGTGCTATGCTAAAGATACTTTGGCTTTAACTTGATACTGTTATAGATGGAGGTAGGGGATTATTATCTAATACTAAGATCTACTAAAAGGTGCCTGTAGAGCCACGTACACTCCATAATCATTGTAAAAGTTTCCATGTACTTTATAGCTTCACAGCTTGAAGTGTCCACCACACTGGGTTGCTTCTTGTTGAGACATGATATACATGAAACGAAAGAAAAATCCACTAGTGGATGATCATGTGTCATAACATCAAGCCCAATCAAAGTCACTAAAAGCATGCAGGCTAAATATGAACCCCCTTAGCATAGAATAGCCCAATGGACTTAGTACCCACAGGACATTGAGTGCTCTAGGTGGTTTTTCTTAAGGTTTCATTGAGTTTATCTCTAATAGTTTTCTCTGAAATAGATACTTCTAGTGCACTCCTTAGGATAGTAGTTTGACTGTGCTGCACTAGGTTGCAATCACAATTTAGATGACATCTAGCCCCTTTCTTCCAACTTAGATGACGTCTAGCCCCTTTCTTCCAACTCTTTTTTTCTTTTGGTGAATGTACACATCATTATTCATTGTTGATACTCTAGAAGCTCTTATTTTGTGAAACCTTTTGCATCAACTTCTTTCAATCGTTGTAACTCTTCTTTCAATCGTCGTCGTTAACTCTTCTTTCAATTGTTAACTCTTCATGTTGCAACTATGTTTTTTTTTTTTTGCACAATTTCAAAGTTGAAGGCGTAATTTCAAGGTTAAAGATATCCATCTTCTTCTTCTCTTGGCTAAAGGTCCTAAGGGTTTGGTTGTGTTTCCATTGGCAAGCTTGACCATGAGGCTTATGCTATTGAGTGGTGGGCTTCCCTAGGACTATGAAAGCAAATGACAAGTAGATATTCATTTTGTCACTTCTAAAATAGTGCCCTAGCTTGTTCATGGAACTTTTGGCTATCCTTTGGTTTTGGTTAGGGAGGGAGGGTGCTCAATATGGCATGGCTCATCCTCCTCCTCTTTAGGTTCAGATTGTTCAGCTGTGTGGGCTCTTAGGTTCCCATTCATCCAATAAGATAAGTCTCTCTAAAGTGACAGTATCAAGTAAGGGATGAGCTCGAGCAATACTATACATCATATTATCTTAGCTTGGGATACCTACATATACTAGGCTTGTGCAAAAGATTCATCCAAAAGGCAAGAAATGACTCTCTCTCTCTCTCTCTCTCTCTCTCTCTCTCTCTTGTTTTCCTCCTTTTGATGATTCGTAGGAATTAAACTTTAGTAGTTTAGATTTCTAATTTATGTATCTAGGGACTTGACATGTTGAGTTTAGATTAATTAATGGGTGGATATCCAGGCAAAACATTCGAGAAAAAGCATACAGACCAAATCATCATATCTGAGCAACCGCATGACTCAAGGCCAGATTGATGAGGTGTATAGTGAATATCCCACTTTGTTAGCATCATCATGTGTTCTCGTGAGTTGGAAGGTGTAGGTGGAATGTAGGAGATTGCCATGCCCATCATCCGGTCAAGTTTCCAAGGGGAGGTCATCATGAGCTCATCAATACTTGTTGTTCAATGGGCACGTGGCGCATGCGGCGTCCATGGCCAGCCACTGGTTATTGTCAATGACAAAATATAAATTCGATCCATTAATGCTAAAGCAAAATATAAATTCCCATGACAAATTAGATGACTATCGACATATTAAAGAACATATGATATTGTAAAAAAACTAGAGACAACTTCGATCATTTATACTATAGCAAAATATAAATATATTTAGGTCTACAACCCACGTATTAAAGAACATTTGATATATAGAAAAAAGTTAGAGAGGAAAGGGGAGAGAGAGAGCTTTAGGGAGGGTTATCAAAGGGGGCACAAAAACTTCGTGAAGCCAAAAATGTTTGATGGGCTGCTAGCATCATCGTGGGTTGTCGTGGAGCTCGCGAAGGCACTCGCTCCACACCAAGTTGCCATGGTCATTGCCCATGCAGCCGTTGAGGTCGAGGGAGGAGTGGACGTAGGATGAGTCATCGCCGAAATCATAAACTCCATGGTTTCACTTCAATTAACCTAAACCAAGACATTGGGCTAAGGTTTAATTTTCATAATTGAAATGAAACCTTTGATACCAAATGATACACCCTGGCAAGAGTTCCACTTACTTATGTGTCAGCCAAAGATCAATCCTCACAATTTATAGCCTTAGAAGCACATCCAAGCCACTCTTACAATCCATATACAACAACTCCATAAGCATAAACATATAACCACGAGAACATAGAAGGATTTGGCTAGCACTTGTCGCCACCCAACCATAGGATCTAAACCAAGTATATTGGTAAGCCACCCTTGAGTTAAAGGCCAAAGCAGCCCCATTATATCCCATATAATACACCATAATCCTCTCACAAATGTCATTGGTGTAGCTAACCAAAAGCTCAATCACTTGGGAAACCCCTCTCCCAAGTTGAGCCCCTTAGGAAACTTCCTCTCTCCCAAGGTAGACTTCAACATATGAACTCCACATAAATTAGCCACAAACCTAACTATATAGCCCATAACTAGTTCACACTAAGTTGGCCACTATATACTAGCCTTATTATGTCCAAGCATGGAACATAACAAGGTGAGTCTTTATGATAGCACTTGTAAGCAATTTTCTAGGAGTCTCCCTATGCAAAAGACTCTTTGACTAGAATTGCATGATGCATCAAGCTGGCAAGGCAATATGCTCCCAATCATATGATATTTTGTCATATTCAGTATGTTAAGAATGTTTTAAATATTCTATTTGTTAAAAGACTCATGAGCCCTTTTTTGGTTTAAGACTCATCAGCCCTTTTTTGGCTTTGATTCTTTAATTGAAGTTGTGATTAGATGGAATTTCTATCTTGATATGTTTCTTAAACTATCTAATTCCAAAAATACTTTTTTTTTTGGGGGTTTTGTCAACACTGTCCATGTGTGTTTATCGATCACACATAATGTTTATAGACCATAAGTGGAGGCATGTGGTTGCTTGTGACATCATTCTCACTATGTTAGATGACATCATTCTCACTAACCAAGTGAGAATGACAAGCAATGTAGTTTCTTAAATTTTCCTCCATGGAACTAAATAATGGCAATAATATTCATCACCAAGATTCCCCTATACTAGACATATAGATGTTAAATGCTACTACATATATTAAGAAGCATTTTCTCATCATTGGGTTCAAAAAGACTCCAAATAACTCAACATTTGTTGGTAAACTCTTTATCACATGAATGACACTCAAGAGATTACATGAGCACTACTTTATCCCAATGAAAAGTAGCATCAACATCTAGAGAGGCTAAGGGAAGAACTAACCATATTCCACCTAGAATTCTCAACCCACTTGTCTCTCCCCTTGCTAAAATGACCATCTATAAATCTCATAAACACAAATTCAAATTGCTATCAAATGGGCATGAGTGCACTCTTCATAATATTGATAATTGCTTATATCCTTAAGACATGCATAACCCCTCTAAAACATAGAGAAAAAACTCTTAACCAAAAAATATTCTTGCCAAACAACCAACTTTAACGTATAATGCTTTTGGATCATAGAATCCCTAAATGATTTAGCCCCTTAACCTACCTAAGAATGCATTTTTTTAGTCAACATTAAAGAATGAGAGAATCCCTCATAAATAGTGATCTTGGACTCAAACATCACATTGCCAAGCTAATTAAAGTTGCCTTCACCACTTACATCAACTTTAAACTCAAATGGTCTCTCCTCTTTGGCCAAGGATAAGTGATCTCTCCTCTTTGGCCAAATGGTCTCTCCTCTTTGGCCAAGGATAAGTGATTATATGTACAATTGGGTCATTGGAAATGCCCACACCTTGGATATATTGACTAATCTAGAAAGGGGGGTTGCTCAAGGACTACATGAAGGTCCTACCCACAAAAGCACTCACACACGGCCCTGATGACTCATACAAAAACATGGCTGTACAGATTTCCAAAATCATGGGCAAATATGATGGAACAGCTGATATCCTGTTCAATTCATACAAATGTTTGCACAGCAATGCGAAGCCTTTGGAAATCCAAACTACCCCACCAAGATACATGCATTGAACCTATGTTTAGTGGGAAAAGCTAGTCGATGGTGGTTCATTACATTGATGTCGACGATCAAGACAAACTTCAAGGCCTTGAAGTCAACCTTTATCCATGGCTTTTCTCAAGACAAGGTGATCGGTGGAGTGTAGCGACAGAACTCTATTAAATTGAGTATAAGCCAAGCAAGACCATTAGAGATTTTATCCTTCTTTGGATTAAAATCTTGGACTCACGATGTGAGCCATGGGAGAAACTAAATGATGCTCAATTGAAGAGATGTTTCATGATGGGCTTAAAGAATAATAGCTTACACAACTTGATCATTGTATCCAACCCAAAAACATTCAATCAATGTTGTAAAGAAGCAATATGGTTAGATGACAACATGATGAAAGATGATCATGATACGAGATGTTCCTTATCTAAACCAAGTGAAGCAATGGATAAAGGAAGATTGATCTTGGAATTGTCATTCCCTGAATTCTATGCAACCTTGCTTAAAAGCTTACAACCGACATCTCTAAAAGAGAATAAGATCCTTCAAAACTAAACATCCTTAACGTCTCTTTAAGTGATGAGCAAAATGCCTTGTGTTTAGTGTAATCACTACGACCATCCCAATCCCCATTATGCATACAAGGCACCTGTTTTTTTGTACTGTATATATTGTAAATCCTTTGGTCATGACACAACCCTATGTCCCAATTAATCAACAAATAACTCAAAACCTCCGTCTCCTATGCACCAAACAGAAATAGTCCAAAGGGTAGAAACCGCTCAAGAAGCAGTTAAGCAAACACTTCAGTGTTTCTATTGTTGTGGACCTCACAAAGTGGCAGATTGCATAGTTTGGAATACTTACATGCCCATAGTCACAGACAATTGGCAACCCATGTGTGAACTATGTGGCATTGATCACATGTTCCAAGATTTTTCAAAGCGAGTTACTTTAATGCAACTTGTCTCACAAAATACAACTCTTAACATCTGAAGTGCACAAAACAGGCAATTGTTCACAATACCCTTGAATGTGCTTGTACGCTTACAAGCCAAGGTACAAGAAATAGTAAAAAATATGCAAAAGATAATACTTCGAAATGGGTAGAAGAACATGCTTTAAAGTAGAACCCAAAAGAGAAAGCAAAACCTTCTAAACCCAAGAAAAACAAGGAGCAACAAACTATCGAAACCAAGGTTAAAAGAGAGGACATAAAAAAGGAGCCTGTGGATAGCATAAACCCAAAAGAGCCAAAAGCTACACATGATGCAAAAACATCCACCTCAATGGATACCACATAAACCATAACACCCACATGTGCGACATAGTAGATAAAAGTCTAAAAGAAAGTTTGTTCTCATTGCATGGGCAAACATAATAAACTCCTGACGATCCATAGAAAGTCAAGAGATGAAACAAGTTTTGACTCTTCACTTAGTGCACTTCCCAGACCAATCCAGAAACTAGAACCCGCCCAACCACCCCAAATTGAAAATCATGATCACATGACATATGCAAAATGCAAAAAGCAAGCTTAGGAGAGCATGCTTAGCATGGTTGAGTGTCATAGGGGATCACATGTTGTGATTGCACCTCATAATGCCAATCCTAAAAAAGCAACCAAAATACAAAACCCAAAGGAGTACCGCTTTCCCTTTCAAGAGGAACGCGTACTCTCTACAGAGTCATTAGAGAGAGATTGCACGAATCATGTGATTGAAAAAGAACGTGAGGAATTAGATGATTCCCTTATGAAATTAAAACAATCTCTCAAATCCTCATTTGGAGGAGTGCCCTTCTCTCGTGGTGAAGCCAGCATAGCATTAGCACTTGCGCCTTTAACGGCTAAACATGAGTTATACAAAGACATCAAGAGCTACATAGAACGAGATTGTATGGATTCGCAAGTTTCCAAATAGACCTCAGTTAGAATTGTTAGAGGACCGAGTGTACCATTGTGCACATTGGGTACAATGGTACAATGGTACAAATTGTATGGATTCGCAAGTTTCCAAATAGACCTCAGTTAGAATTGTTAGAGGACCGACTGTACCATTGTACACATTGGGTACTATTGAAAAAGGTGAGAGCCAAAAAGAGGATGAGATTGAATGGGAATATGAAACTGAAACGAGATTTGAAGATGAAACAAAAATTGAAACATCCATGGTTCCTCTTGAAGATTCTATCATGTTATGGTTGAATTTCCCTATAGGCAATGCTGTTAAGTGCACACGTGCCTTGATTAGCCCTGGAGCTAGTTATAACATACATTAATAGACACTTGGGTGTCATTGGGGCAACCTAAACTCATCCCTAAAGATAACGGTCTTGCAAGATGAGCCAATGGACAAAACGTTAAAGTTCGAGGTTATTTTAGGTATGATACTCAATCGGTGTAGATGTGGAATTTAGATTCTATGTTACCCCAGATCCCTTGAGTATGATGTCGTCCTTGGTGGAACTTGGATATGTGACTCATTTATTCACTTCATGAATCCATGCAAATAGTCACCTTGAACACTTCTACAAGCATTGTGCAATTGCTCTTATGGGAGGAAGAGACCTTGGAGGAACTTCTAACATATCTTACTGAGAATATCCTAAGAATTATGGTTGGATTGGAACTTTCTAATAAAATAACCACAATTCAAGCATAACTTTATCCAACACGAGAGCAGAATCATATGACCCTCGAGTTATGGGATTTGTTGGATCAACCAACCAACACTCATGGCTCATCCTAAAAGAATTCCATTTACACAAGACTTGAACATGCCATGTCTGAGGTACTTTGAACATACAATGTATATTGAAACTAACCCCCTTACTTGCAAGTTTTTGGTGGCTGAGTATGTGTTGGAAGAAGATTTGATCTTGGGACATAAATGGACTATTGCTGCCCAAGCACCACTGTGCTTTGCTAGTGATAGGGTCATCATGACGGTCAACGACATAGAGTTGACAATACCATACTGCACGGAAGAGGATCTAACCCTAATGGATTTCTATGATGCTGAACGCAAAAAGTTACAAGCCTATTCCACACAGAAGCCCCTCTACACAATGACCTACCATCTGCATTCATGACCAACTCGGTCAAAGCATTCCACTCCATCCTCACCAACAAAATCTAATGCCAAAACCACACAAACAACTGCTATTCCTAAAGAAGATCCCCAACTGAAACCATCGATCTCAAAGAAGGAACTAAAGGAGAAAGCCTCAAAGCAAACACCTCTTAATCAACCAAACTCACCAAAAGATGGGATTGCATGCTCAAAAGCCTCCATATCAGCCAACCACCACTCTGCAAGAGACTCGAACCTCATAATCAACAACGCCCATGAGTCTCAAACCTGCAGCCTCAGTGCCAACCAATATGGAGGGCCCAAAACCTTTCACTTCCACCAAAAATAAAAATCCACCAAGACAACACAAAATAAGATATCTTTATAGTATCAAAATATGGGTGGAGAAGTAGCTACTTGTAGCTCAAGGCTACTACAAAGGTGCTAAGCAAATTTGGGTGCCTTGATAGTCAAAGCCTCTTCCTTAATGCATCACTGAGAGGCCAAAGAAAAATAAACGTACTCCACAATACTGTAAACAAAAGCCTATGCGAGTTTCTCGACGAACTCCAACAACTCAACAAGTGTAGGTACCCAAAAGATTACTGCAAGCACAAGGGTACTACCAAGGAAATACCAAAGCTTGGATTCCTAAGTGCATCAAAAAGTCCCCTAAGCCTGCAAAAATAAAGAAACCTTAGCACCAACAGCATCAGCACCAAATTATAATGTTCATCAAAGATGGGTGCCTGTGCACGTGCTTCAACAATAAGGATACTATGATGATAATCCCATCATATGGTTGCCAAAATCAAACCAAGTTAAGACAGCTTCACCACCGACTTTAACCCTAACAGCTTCACCTAAAGTTCGACAAGAATGGAGGCCCAAGCAACACCAAGCAAGTCACTCAACCCCTCTCGTGCATTCAGCACCTACACAAGAGCTTGTGTGTTCATTCAAGCCTAATGGCAACAAACCAGAAGCTTCCACCTTGACAATACTTGTGCCAAAAATTCAAGATTCAATTCACATGTCTGCAACAATGGAGACTTATGAGTGCATCAAAGATAAACTCATTATGCTCTTTTCACCCCTTTGGATGTGAAGCATCAGTGCAGAAGCTATGCGGAAGACATAAGCACCTATTCTCTAAAATAGGGAATAGACACAAGAACCGTTGATCGCAAGGTGGTAGCCTTAAAAAAAACGAGACAAACACCAACAAGTCACACATATGGCCTACCTAAAAAATGTAGAATATTATAAGCAACTCCTAAACGATCTTCATAGCTAATACAATTTTGTTAAGTTTATAGCTTACTATTCTTTTGGCTAAGTTAATGTAGCAGCTGCTCCATGAGTACGTATCCATACTCATGCACTGGAGGAAATTTGCACCAAGGCCTCATCATCGACAACCTTTCAGGTACATCTCTAGATGGGAGGGCCATGGTGGGCAAAAACCTAGTCAATGGTGTAACCCATCGCTTGGAACTTTCCTTCAAATTGCAAACCTCTCCAAACGCAAGTCTTCACAATGCATGGGTCTAAAATCCTTAGTGAAGAAATCTTAGCCCTGCATGTTGACGTAATTCTTTCATGCCTCACCAAAATAAGTGGCCACATCAACAAGCAGCAGCTCCATAAGAGTCTATATCACTCAATTCTCGTACTTCATATATATTTGCTTCATAAGAGCACTTAAATAAACATAAAAGCATAAAAAGCTCATGGGAAGAAGCATGCAAGAATAGGTCCTACTCAAGCCTCAAAAAGCAACTTCATCGAAGGTATATTCAAATGATGAATGTCGCTTCAATAAATCAAATGAGGAACTGAGAAACACAATCTCGCTATAATGATTATGTCTATGTTTGTTCGGATCCTTCCCTCTCTTCTCTCCCATTATTAACATCTCTTAGCATCCCCACTAACACAAATCACATGTAACCTTGCTTATGATTGCCAAAAACAAAGTGAGAAAAAAACCCAAAAAAACATGCTCACACAAATATTAAAAAGCAATCATTCACAAAAAAACCCCACTCACCCACCCATTAGGAATTCCCAAAAAACCACTAATCTTTTCATTTACTAACTAGCCCTTCTCATTCCTTCCGGAGGAATAACAGCCATTGAATGTCACTCAACATCAAAAGCCATCAACAAAGCTCATCAATTCTCCCCACACAAAGGTCTTCCATGGGATCACGAGAGGACGCGATCACCATCAGGAAAGGGGGGAATGTTAACCCATTCCTAGCTTGGGGGATTGCTCATAAATATGTAAGCGTAGCACGTGGGTTCAATAGAAGGAGTTTTTAAAATTCATTTTTTTTGCACATTTTTTACATACAAAAGGGTACCATTTAAAGGGGGTATTTATAGATTGAATAGAAAAAGGGTATGTTTTATTTACAAAAAATTACAGATAAGGGGTTTTTAAATTAGGCCTTGAACGCACGTGATATAGAGACTTTACATATAGTAAACCCCCAAGATTCCTAGGGTTAACAAGAGCTATCGCCATTATCTTACATCATCAAGAAGTCAAGGTAGATACACCAAAAGGTCATACATTCAAGATATGAAGTAATGGTGTCCAAATCTACAACTTGGACAGGCACCAATAATGGTTCGATGGAATAATTAAGGCGATTCCCTCTTCAAGAGTGTTTGGTAGCAAGTTAGGATAAAGTCCCAAGTGATGTACTTCATGGATATATTATGAGATTAGTCATTGTAATAGCATTAGGGCTCTTATGAGCCTAAAGTGCACGGCTGGCCACAATTTAAGTGAGTGTGACTACTTATGGCCATGTATATAAGTGAATTTCTCTCATAATACAAGGATACTCTCCCATTGTGCAATAGAGTATTGCTCTTGCTAATCTCTCTCCCTAATGCATACTAGTGAGTGTGTGTGAGTGAATTGAGGTGAGAGGAGGGATGAGCACCCGCAGTGCAATGCGGTGGTGTGATAATGCTCGCGAGAGGCGCAATGGAATTGCTTCTCCAGGAGTTGTAGAGCTTGGAGACTTCAACAACACTAAAGATGATCTATGCTGATGCCCTTAAATATGAAGGAAAAGATGCCACAAAGGAAGAGCTACAAGAAGCAAGGGAAAGACTAAATATTACCAACATGGGAGAGTTTAGGGATGTGCCAAGTAAGACAGCGAAAACCGTTCCTAGTTTGAGCACTAATTTATGGCAAGATGCCTTGCTTGAAGCAGATGAGAACCAAGAGGTTATTTTCTTTTGTTGTGTTTTCGTACTTTTGTTGCGGATTTGGCTTTATCAACTTTGTCCTGAATGCACCAGGTAATCTCTTGTTAGATGTGTTTCAAAGGGGGTTAGGGTGAGCCATAACATTTTTACATACACAAGAAGTTAAAAAAAGCAATGTTTTTTTAATTAGGTTTTTTGGTTTTTTAATGTCGTGTTGTATATGGGATTATGTCATATTGTCTATGGGCTCACACCTTATAAACTCACTTCTATTAGCTCAAATCTCACACATCTATTGGCTTAAATCTCACACTTTGTGGGCTTACACCTGTCTCCGCTTACATCTATATTCTAGCTTGGTTTTATATGTAGAGTATCTCATGTCTAGAGGCTTATGTCTCTCACATTTATAGGCTTATCTCACATCCATGTATACTCATGATTTATAGACTTATGTCTATGTCTAATTTTCACATGGGGCTGTAGGCTCAACCCGAGAGGTGGGTGGTTTTTCAAGGTTTTTTATGGTTTCTTGGACTTGAATATACGTGGGTGTTTAAGGTTCCTGATCCTAACTAATAGTGTTTATGTAAATAACCAACGAGTTCTTCTATACCTAGTAAGTCAGAGGCTCCTTGACATAGTGAGGATGTGTAGAGATGATGATTCAGATTGGCTAGATTTGGATAGTGATAGTGACTAAACCCAAAGTAGCTAGGTTAGCACTTACTTTTGTAGTCATTATATGATGTTTTTTTTAACTTTGTCTAGTGGCTAAGCCTAGAGTAGTTGGGCTAGCACCCTTATTTTCTAGTTTCATAATTTGTCCTATGTATTATTCTGCTATCATTTCTCTCCCTCTCTCCCTCTCTCCCTCCCTCCCTCTCTCTCTCTCTCTCCAAGGCATGCGCGCACGTGCGCGCGTGCGCACACACACACACACACACACACACACACACACACACACACACACACACACACACATACAGGTAAAAACTATCCAAACATGTCTTTTTCTTTTACTAATGTTTTGCCTCTTTTGGTCTCTATTTGTTTGGTGACACTTTGGCTTGCACATTGTAACCAAATGTGCTCCGATGGTGACTAAACTTTGCAAGAGTAAGGGTGGGCCCACATATACAAACTTTCAAATTTTGGTCACTGTCGGAGCACATTTGGTTACAATGTACATGCCATATGCCAAGTTTTCAATGTGTCGTGGCCTTAAAGAGTCTCCTTGAAATTGGGCCCTTGGCTTGTACATTGCAACCAACATGCTTTGATGGTGACCAAACTTGCAAAACTGAGGGTGGGTTCACATGTACACACTTGTAAAGTTTTGTTACCATTAAAGTATATTTGGTTACAATGTGTGTGCCAGACGCTAAGTTTCTAATGTGTCGTGACCTTAGAGAGCCCCCTAGAAATTGGGCCTTTGGCCCTACACATTGCAACCAAATGTGCTCTGATGATGACCAAACTTTGCAAGAGTGAGGGTAGGGTCCACATGTACACATTTGCAAAGTTTAATCACTGTCAAAACACATTTGGTTGCAATGTGCATGCCATTTTCTCATTTTTCAATGTGTTGTGTGGCCTTAGAGAGCCCCCTTGAAATTGGGTCTTTGACCCTCACATTACATTCAAATGTGCTCTGATGGTGATGACCAAACTTTGTAAGAGTGAGGGTAAATTTTGGTCACTATTAGAGCACATTTGGTTGCAATGTGTATTCCATTTGTTTGGTTTCCAATGTGTCGTGACCTTAGAGAGCCTCCTCGACATTGGGCCTTTGGCCTACACTTTGCAACTAAATCTTTTTTGACGGTGATAACCAAACTTTGCACGAGTGAGGGTGGGGACCATATATACACACTTGTAAAGTTCGGTCACCATTGAAGCACATTTGGTTGCAATGCGCGCGCCATTTTTCCAGTTTTCATTGTGTAATGGCTAGAGAGTCCCCTCGAAATTGGGTCTTTGCCCTATACATTGCAACCAAATGTGCTATGGTGACCAAACTTTGAAAGAGTGAGAGTGGGCTCCACATATACACACTTGCAAAGTTTGATCACACCATTAGAGCACATTTGGCTGCAATGTGTATATACCAAACGCTTAGTTTTTAATGTGTCATGGCCTTAGAGAGTCCCTTCAAAATTGGGCCTTTGGCCCATACATTGCATTCAAATGTGCTCTGATGGTAACTATTAGCATTAGAAGTCCCTGGTGCGACCAACCCTACACATGGACACTTTTTATCCTATGCTGGTAGGGTTTTTCCCCCTGTGTTAGCATTGGAAGTCCCTGGTGTGAACAACCCTACACACGGGCACTTTTACTCTGTGTTGGCAGAGCAGGGGTTTTTTTCCCATGTGAACACACTCGATGTTAGCCACATTAGCCCTAGGGCTAGGGCTATTAGTACCTTGTACTCCACATATTCGTGATTATTATCATTGAGTACTTCTAGCTATTATGTCTAGTCTCTCTCGCTCTCTGAGCTCCTGTGTGACTATGAGTGCATATGTATCTTTGTTGTGAGTGTGCAGAGCATCTTCTTCCTCATCCAACATTGGTATCAAAGTAGTGTTCTCAGTGTATGGGGGCTTCATGAATTTGGTTTCAAAGCCATCTTTTAGAGCTGATGTTATCAGAGCTGTGCTACAGAGCTTAGGTTTCACAGCCTAGGTCTCAAATCCTAGATAAAGCTTGGTTTTAGTGCCAACAGCTCCAGGCCATCATTCTCTATCATGGTTCATTCATTTTCACCACTGTACATCTCCTAGAGGTAAGCTCTCATACCTCACAGATCTAGGATTTCTACCTTATTCTACACATTGCTAGTGTTGGCAGTCATCGTCGTCGTACATCTTGGGTATGCCCTTGCATCTCGCACCTCACATTTTTAGGGTTTTTGCATCCTTTCGTACATTGGTGTCTATCGTACATTTTGGGCATTCTATCGTACACTTAAGGCATCTCCTCACACTACACCAAGCATATGCTGTCAGAATCTTTTGGCATCAGATTTTAGCATATGTCGATTTATGCTGTTTCTACTACTCCTGTGTTGCTTTCTGATGACCAGCTTTCAACTTTTGACATTAAACTTCTGATTCCGTTGATTTTGCCTGATCAACCATTCCTTTTGACATTGGACTTTTGAGTCCGTCGATTCTCCTTGGTCAGCCATTTAGCCATGCCGTCCGCGTTAGCTTGGCCTGGTCAACAAATCAACCTTTGGATTTCCTTACTCAGCATTTGGCTTTAGCACACATTCAACACAACTCAGCTTTAGTTTTGCTCGATCATCCATTCAGCTGCATCCGTTGATTCTCCTCGATCAGCCATTTAGTTGTGTCCGTGTCAGCTTGGCCTGGTCACATCAGCATATCAGCCTTTGGCTTTTCTCATTTAGCATTTGGCGTCTACACACACATTCAACACTGAGCTTCAATTTCGCTTCATCATCCATTCAGTTGCATCCGTCGATTTTGCCTAGTTAGTAATTCAACCTTCGGCTTTAAGCTTTTAACATCAAAATTCTACATTCATTAGCTACGTCCATAGGCTTTGCCTGGTTATCCATTTAGACATTTAGCTTTAGGCTTTCCACATTCAGTCATTCGGCATTAGGCTTTAAGAAGCAGCCAACATTCGGCTCGGTCAGTTAGAGAATATACCCATCAGTTAGAGAATATACCCATCATGACATGCCTCAGTGCTATGTTTATAATCAAATGATTACACCTAGGAGCACTATCACTAGAAAAGCCCACAATACCCTAGCATCGTTTGCATCTAGACTTTGCCTCCTCAAGGAAGCCCACAATACCCTAGCATCGTTTGCATCTAGATTTTGCCTCCTCAAGGAACCACCTTTAAGAGAGTGTGGTGCTATGCAAAGAATGCAAGAGGTAGCTCTCATATCGCCTACCATGTGGGGTCCACATATGGTTACCTCCTCAAGGAACCACCTTTAAGAGAGTGTGGTGCTATGCAAAGAAAGCAAGAGGTAGTTCTCATCTCGCCTCCCATGTGGGGTCTACATATGGTTGCCTACAATAGCATGACGAGTGGCCAACACTGTATCCAAAGTATTTCTCTTCTTTTGATATATGCATATAAGCAACAAACACTATTGAGGACCTCAACCCCCACTCTCC